>NC_045616.1:131249144-131552174 GCF_009829155.1 Mustela erminea
AATAATGTCTTAATTGTAGGAAACCTTAACATTCCACTCTCAGCAATAGACAGATCAACTAAGCAAAAAATCAACAAAGCAAGAGCTTTGAATGACACACTGGACCAGCTGGACCTCATAGATATATACAGAACATTCCACCCTAAAACAACAGAATATACATTCTTTTCAAATGCACATGGAACTATCTCCAGAATAAATCACATACTAGACCACAAAACAAGCCACAGTAAATTTAAGAGGGTCAAAATCATGCCATAGATCTTTCCTGAACAAAACAGTTTTTCCAAAAAGAAAATAAAACAGGAAAAAATTCAAATACATGGTACTAAATGACATGATACTAAGCAAGTAAGGGCTCAATGAAGGCAATCAAAGAAAAAAGTTTAAAAAATATATGGAAACAAATGACAATGAAAACACAGCAGTCCATAATCCTTGGGACACAGCAAAAGCAGTTCTAAGAGGTAAGTAAATAGATACAAGCCTATGACAAGAAACAAGAAATAGCTCAAATAAACAATCTAACTTTTTACCTAAAGAAAGTAGAGAAAAAAAAACAAAGCCCAAGATGGGTAGAAGAAAGGAAACAATAAAGATCAGAGTAGAAATAAATGACAGAAACTAGAAGAAGAAGGTGGAGGAGGAAGAGAAGGAGGAGGAGAAGAAGAAGAAGAAGAAGAAGCTGTGAAATGTGTAAGCTGATGATTCACAGACCTGCACCCCTGTACCCCTGGGGCAAATAATATATTATATGTTAATAAAAATTTAATTTAAAAAAAAGAAGAAAGAAAAGGAAAAAAAAAAAAATCAGTGAAAACAAAAATTGGTTCTTTGAAAAGATAAACAAACTTGACAAAGCCTTAGCCAGACTCATCAAGAAAAAGAAGAGAAAGGACCCAAATAAATAAAATCGGAAATAAAAGAGAAGAAGTAACAACTGATACCACAGAAATACAAAGAATTATAAGAGAATACTTTGGAAAATTATATACCAACAAACTGGACAACCTAGAAGAAATGGATACATTCCTAAAAACACACCATCTTCCAAAACAGAACCAGGAAGAAATAGAAAATTTGAACAGAGTACAAGTAACAAAACTGAATTGGTAGTCAGAAAACTGTCAAAAATTAAAGTCTAGGACCAGATGGATTCATAGGCGAATTCTGCCATACACTTAAAGAAGAGTGAATATCTATTCTTCTCAAACTATTCCAAAAAATAAACGAGGAAGGAAAGCTTCCAAATACTTTCTGTGTGGCCGGCATTACCCTAATAGCAGAACCAAAGATACCATGCACACACACATACATACGCACACACACACAAATTACGGGCCAATATGCCTGATGAACATAGATGTAAAAATCTTCAACAAAATATTAACCAACCACATTCATCTATATATTAAAAACATCATTCACTACAATCAGGTGGAATTTATTCCAGGGTTGCAAGAATGGTTCAGTATTTACAAATCAGTGTGATACACCACATGAATAAAACAAAAGATCAAAATCATATGATAGTTTCAATAGATACAGAAAGACCATGTGACAAAGTATAACATCTATTCATCATAAAAATTTTCAACAAAGAGGGATTGGGGAGCATACCTCAACATAATGAAAGCCATAAATGAAAAACCCACAGTTAAAACCATATTCAATGGTGAAAAACAGATTTTCCTTCAAGATCAGGAACAAGAAAATGATGTCCACTGTGGCCAAATTTATATGACATAGTACTGGAAGTCCTAGCCACAGCAATCAGACCAGAAAAAGAAATAAGAGGTATCCATATTGGTAAAGAAGAAGTTAAACTGTCACTATTTGCGTATGACATGATGCTATTCATAGAGAATCCTACAGAGTCCATTAAAAAGCTAATAGCATAAATGAATTCATGATTCATTTGCATGATAAATTTGGGTGATACAAAGTTAATACCCCCAAATTGGTAGTGTTTCTATATCCTAATGATGAAGTGGCTGAAAGAGAAATTAAGAAAAAAACACCATTTAAATTGCACCAAAAAGAATAAAATACCTAGAAATAAACTTAATCAAAGATGTGAAATACCTGTATTCTGAAAACTAAAAAACACTGAGGAAAGAAATTGAAGATGACACAAATGGAAAGATACTCTATGCTCATGCTTTGGAAGAATATTGTTAAAATGTCCACATTATCTAAAGCAATCTACAGATTCAATCTCAATCAAAATATCAACAACATTTTTCAGAAAACCAGAAAAAATAATACTAAAATTTGTATGGGATCACAAAAGACCCCAAACAGTCAAAGCAATCTTGAGAAAGAACAAAGTTGGGTATATCACAATTCCAGATTTCAAGATGTACTACAAAGCTGTAGTAATCAAAAGCCAATGGTACTGGTACAAAGATAGACACATAGATCAATAGAATAGAATAGACAGCCTAGAAATAAACCCATGCTTATTTGGTCAATTAATCTATGACAAAGGAGGCTAGAACATACAGTAGGGAAAAGACAATCTTTTCAATAAATGGTGCTAGCAAAACTGGATAGCTACATGGAAAAGACCACTTTTAGACCACTGCACCACTTTTTAACACCATACTCAAAAACAAACTCAGAATGGATTAAAGACATAAATGTGAAACCTGAAACCATAAAAATCCTAGAAGAGAACACAGGTAGTAATTTCTCTAACACTAGTTGTAGCAACATTTTCTAGATATGTCTCCTAGGGCAAGGGAAACAAAAGCAAAAATATTGGGAGTATGCCAGAATAGAAACCTTTTGCACAGCAAAGAAAACCATCAACAGTACAAAAAGATAACCTACTTACTGCAAAAAGATATTTGCAAATAACATATTTGATATGGGGTTAATACTCAAAATTTTTATTTTTTTAAAAGATTTTATTTATTTATTTGACAAATATAGATCACAAGTAGGCAGAGAGGCAGGTAGAGAGAGAGAGAGAAGGAAGCAGGCTCCCTGCTGAGCAGAAAGCCTGATGTGGGGCTCAATCCCAGGACCCTGGAATCATGACCCAAGCCCAAGGCAGAGCTTTAACCCACTGAGCCACCGAGGTGTCTCCCCTTTTAAAGATTTTTTTAAAAATGTTTATTTTTTTGACAGTGAGAGAGAACACAAGTAGGCAGAGAGGCAGGCAGAGAGAGAGAGGGGAAGCAGGCTCCCCACTGAGTAGAGAGCTCGACATGGGGCTCGATCCCAGGACCCTGAGATCATGACCTGAGCCAGAAGCAGAGGCTTAACCCACTGTGCCACCCAGGTGCCCCTAATACCCAAAATTCTTTAAAAAAATTCTACAACTCAGCACCAAAACAAACAAACAAACAAACAAACAAACCAAAAACCCCAACCAATCCACTTAAAAAATGGGCAGAGGACCTAAATTGACATTTTTCCAAAGAAAATATACACATGGCAAACAGACACATGAAAAGATGCCCAACATCACTAATGATTAGGGAAATGCAAGTCCAAATTATGATGAGATATCACCGTAAGCCTGTTAGAATAGCTAAAATTGAAGACAAGAAATAACAAGCATTGATGAGGATGTGGAGTAAAAAGAACCTTCATACACCATTCCAACCCTCATACACTGTTGGAATATGACACTGGGGGAATATAAATACAAATTGAATTAGGCACCAGGAAAACAGAATGGAGATTCCTCAAAAATTAAAAATAGAAGTACCATATGATCCAATAATTCCACAACTGGGCACTTACCCAAGGGAAACAGAAAGAAACACTAATTCAAAAAGATATATGCATGCCTATATTTATTATTTACAATGACCAACGTATGGACACAACCTAAGTGTCCATTAATGGATGAAAAGTTAAAGAAGATGTGATACACACACACACACACACACACACTGGACTATTTATTATACAGCTGTAAAAAGGATGCTATTGTGCATTTGAGACACATGGATGGACCTAGAGTATATTATGCTAAGTTAAATAAGTCAGACTGAGAAAGATAAATACCATGTGATTCCACTCATAAGTGGAATCTAAAAGAAAAAAATTACAAGAAAAAAAAGCAAAAGCAAACCTATAAATACAGAGAACAAACTGATGGTTGCCAGAGGGGTGTGCAGGGGTTGAGTAGAACGGTTAAAGGGAAGTGGGAGATATAAATTTCCAGTTAAGGAAAGAATAAAAGGTATAGCATAAGAGAAATAGTCAATGATGTTGTAATAGCAATGCATCAGAACAAATGGGAGCTGCAGTTGTGAACACTTTACTATTGTTTATTTGTCCTCTGAAACATCTTACTGAGAGGCCAGCTGTGAAGTTGTGAATGCCACACCTCACGTACCATTTCCTTTGAAAATTCATAACAATCCAAGTTTTTCAAAACCCCAAACTATCTTTTTTGTTCTTTGAAGCTCCACGCTTTACCACAGTGCAAGTCTCATTAGGTTTTTCATCAAGTATTTGTGAGCTGTTTTCTAATCAAGAAGGTTCTGTTCTTTTCACATCAAGGAATCACTTTGATGTGGAATCACTTAGGAGACAAACAACAACATAAAATAATTAGATTTGATTGAGTATAATTGATTTGAATGTTAATGAAACAGTGCCTTCAGTATGTTTCATTTCACTTAAATTTTGATGACACTTAAGCAGTTGTCTTGCTTCCCCCAACCTGCCACCCTTATTTTCCCCCACCATCGCATTTGACATTTATTGTTCCTGTGTATCGACATTGTTTGTCTGAAAGCCTTTTAATCAGCTGTGGGTGAAGTAGCAGAGGAGCGCTTAGCTCTTCCAGCTCTATCACCTCCCATGTTGGTTGCCAAGGGAACCCTCTCACTGAGTCAAAAATAAAGGACTCATCAAATTTGGTGGTTTTTTTTCTTTTGCCTTGATGAGAGCCACCGAAATGTCTCTTGCATCAGACCACATGTGACCATCTCTTCTGCCATTTCTTCGCAAAATATCTGAAAGCGATCTTTATAATAAGGGATAAAAGAGGGAAGTTTGACAAGCTAGTGTTGTGAGAGTTAGATGAGGTCAATGCCGTGAAAACAATACGCCTTTGTTCTCTAAAAGAAATTTAAAAATTTTAAATTATAATTGATATAAATTATAAAACTTAACAATTATATATTGAGATATTTGGACATTATAGGCCCTGTTTTATTGGAGTAGGTGGATAGGTTTGGATTTTATTCTGACCACTGTTTTGAAATATCAATAAGGGAAGTGATGAGCCTGGCCTTTAAGGCAGGACAGGATCTAAGCTGTTTTGTTTGCTTCTATAGTACTCTTGTCCACTGGCACAAATAAACTCTCAACAAATGAAAAGAATTTCTCACCAATGGCTGCTGCCAACCTACAGAAGTTCTTCTGAACTGTTTTAAAATATCCAGCCAAGTTACTGTCTGGAAAAATCTAGAGGCTGGTGAGGAAGAGTCTCTGCAGCTCTTCTACTCAATACACCCTGCCCTTACCTCTTCTGAGTTCTAAGCAGTGAAGCTCCATGAACAAAGGAGAGGGAAATCCCTTTGAAAAAAAAGAGTGGTCCCTTGGCCTGTTGTGAGAGTTCGGGGTGAGAGAAAAATTGTTCTGCCTATGCACCCTCATTTTCAATCTTTTATGCAAAAAATATGAAGTTAAAATGGGCATTGTGGGAAATTCTCCTTGGGGAAAATGGATAGCCAAGCTGAACAGAAGGGCAGATAGAGCAGGCCAGGAATGGGAAGAGCTAGCTCCACTCTTTTAACCCAGGTTTCTGTGTAGTGGAGGGAAGTGGCCTGCTTGTTTTTACTATATTTTTGTACCAGTGACTCTTTCTGAGTCACTGCCCAGCTTCTCAGTTTTGACTGTTTTTCAAATTGTGGTCATTTATTACCTGCATCAGCATCTCCTGAGGGTCATAAAATAACTGCAACAGCCTAGGCTGGACCCCAGACCTGCTGAATCATTCTCTGAGGATAGAAGCCAGACATCCATATACCTTACAATTACCCCAGGTGATTCGTATTTATATAATGCATAAAGACTAATCCAAGAGAGTCTGTGATCATGGTAAAGAGAATTCTCTAAAGGGAGGGGGCACAGGGCAATCTTTTCAGAACACAAGTTCTAATTATGGATGAGCTTTGGTGTGGGAGGGTCCATAACATACCTAAAGTTGTTTGAGAATTTTTGTGTGAAAGCGTGTGTACATGCATCTTTCTGGTGAAGGGCTCTGATCTTCAATCAGATTCCCCCAAGGAGTCCATGACTCTCCCCAAAATGTTAAGAGCCACTTGTTTGTGGAATGCTTGAGTTGATGTCAGGAATAGTGGCAAAAGTCTCCAAAATAAAATGTCTTGAATAATCTCCTTACCCACTCTCACTTCTTCCTTTTCCTCCCCTGCAACACTTGCCCCAATGTGGATATAGAAATTGTCCTGATTCATCAAAATCTCAATTACCAAATTTATTTGGTTTGTAATCAAACAAAATGACACAGTGAGTATTTTAATGGCTTTCTTTTTTGGACTAAATGACTAACTGAAACCAGAAAACAAAAGGTTAATTTTGTTCTCTGCCCACATTACAAAAACAAAATCAGTGTTGATGCAGTCACTCCACTTCTCCAAAAACCAAAGTGGTTCTGAGAAATCCCTCACCACTTTGAAGAGTGAACTATTAGAACACTCATGATTAGAGAAATCAGATTAATTGGCCCATAGTGTGATGTGAGAGTGTGTTCTTTAATGATGATAGCTGTGCAAAGTGGATGCACACAGCACTCATCCGGAATGGTTCACGGAACTAAGGCCATGTTTCTCGAAGTGTGCTTAGAGAACTACATGATCAGAGTTATCCTGGGAACTCTGCTAAAGATGCCAACTCCCTGCATCCAGCTAGACCTTAGGAATCAGAAACACTAGTGATACGTCCAGAAAATCAGTTAGAACAAGTATGGAGGAGATTAGTAACTACGGAACATCAAGAAATTTGAGAGTTCTCTGGGCCACATTTTTCCTGAGTCATCTTTACATAAGGACAAAAGTTATAGAACAGAGAAGCCAGGGCTATTGAGCTTAAGACCTGAAGCACATTGTGAACAAATAGCAAAATGGCACCCAGTCTCTCTCCATAGGGGATTTTAACCTGGTCCAGATGTTTATTTTAGAAGGCTGAGAATTGGAAAATGATTGCATAATCATAAAAACTCTGTCCTGAACACAATCAAGAAGCTTATTACACCATTGTGTTTAGTAGATATCTTAAAACTTCATTATTCTACATTTGAAAAACCCCAATGAGTATCTCCTCTATTCAGCCAAAAGGGCTCACCCGAAGTATGAAATGATAAATTTTAAAATTATAGGGCAATTCATATCCCATCTCTAAGACTCTCTGACTGATAAAGGATGTTCAGACCTGAGCCTGTCCATCCCCTGGTATTGGCAGGCTTGCGGAAGGGTGCGGACTTCACATATTGCGGTTTTACTGCTTTCAGAAGGGTGTGTCTATGAGACCAGGGAATCCATTCCCAATTTGGTCAGCCTTAGAGAAACAAAACATTTCTGTTTATTCTTTTCCTTTTATTAGTCTCTGAAATTGTCACGGCTTAGAGTGCAGGTTGAGATGATCTTTCAGTGTTCATTGTTTCCACACCAAAGCATTTCCAAGGAAGCTGGGAATAGATCTATAGCCATAAATAACATAATTCATTTGTCATCAGACAACTAGTGAGAATGTTTGCTATGTTTTCTTGTATATTTTTGCTCTCTCCCAATGTCCTGCAAAAGAGAGATCTGCCTCCTTGGAAACAAAGTTAGCTGTATGTTAACATTTACTTCTTTTTTAAAAAGAAAGAAGAATGCTAAAATAAGACACTAAATTTACTAGGAGGTATAAGCAGATCAGTAGATACAAAGTGATGTCAGAGAGCTATGTCCACCCCCATAAATTTCTGTGGAAAGAATTTCACAGTAGGATATGCTGAAAGACCTTTTCACTAGTCTCCCCAACTTAGTTAATGAAGTCATTTACACTGCTCCCCTGAAGTTCTGAGCTATTAGAGCCCATAGGGGCAGCAACTCCTGGCTTGTTATTTATGGTGGACAGAACAGTACCCCCCACCCCCGCAAATGACTATATCTTAATCCACAGAGTCTGTGAATATGTTACTTTATATAGCAGGGAAATTAATGTTGCAGGTAGAATTAAGTGTGCTAATCAGCTGATGTTAAGAAAGGGCGATTATCCTAGATTATTCAGATGAGCCCAATGTAACCAGAATGGTCCTCAAAAGTAGAAGAGGGAGGCAGAAGAGTGTGAGAATATTCAGTGTGAGGACTTGACATGCCATGTTGGCTTTGAAACTAGAAAGAGGCTATGAGTCATGGGATGTGGGCAGCCTCTGGAAGATGTTAAAGGTAAGAAAACTAATTCTTTCCTAGATGTTCCACAATATAACAGAACCCTCCCAACACCTTGGTTTTAGTCAGTGAGACCCATTTCAGACTTCTGACCTACAGAACTATGAGACAGAAAATTTGTGTTTTGGTAAGCCACTAAACTTGTGGTAATGTGTTACAGCAGTATTAGCAAAACTAATACATTCATCTCAATATTTAGATATCTCTAAACTTTTCCATTTCAGAACAAAGTTAGTTTTTAGTACTTTGAAAATATTAATCTGGATTTTTCTTCAAATTGAGGAAAATTTCAGACAATTTCTTATTTCACTTTAATTATCCCTAACATCTGAGCAATGTTGACTTACTGCAGTCATATTAGACACTTAACAATGATCATCATGATATAATAATAGAGCATCTTGAGCACTGAGAGGACTTTGGTTTCTGAGGAGATACCTATGTTCAAGTCTGGGTTTATGACTTTAGGAGCCCTAGATATCTTAGAGGAAAGTAGGGTATGGAATGATGCTTAATCAGGACAAAGTTCATCTTCCAGCATCTGCTATGAAGAAAACCTGTTTCGATTGTTTTCATTTGCAATTCCCTAATGACATGAGTTTTAGGACGTTTTCAAATTCCTGTTTGCCATATATATATATCTTCTTTGGTAAGGGATCTGTTCAGGTCCTTTGCACATTTTATAATTGGATTGCTTGTTTTCTTAAAGTTAAGAATTCTTTGTATATCTTGGATGCCAGTCTTTTAAAAAATACTTGATTTGCAAATATTATCTCCCAGTCTGTGGCTTGTCATTACCTTCTCTTAACAGTGTCTTTCACAGAGCACAAGTTTTTAATTTTAATGAAGTCCAACTTGTCAGTCTTTTTTTTTTTTTTCACATGCACCATGCTCTTAGTGTTGTATCTAAAAAACCATTACCAAACCAAAGATGATCTTGATTTTCCCCTATTTTTCTTCTAAGAGTTTTGTTGTTTTGCATTTTAAATTTAGGTCTATGATACATTCTGAGTTAACTTTTGTTTCATTTTTGCATGTGGATGACCATTTGTTGAAAAGACTGTCTTTGCTACATTGTATTGCCTTAGCTCCTTTGTCAAAGAGCAGTTGACTATATTTGTGTGGGTTTATTTCTGGGTTCTCTATTTAGCTCCTGTAAGTGATTTTTCTATTCTTTCAGCTGTAATACACTGTCTTAACTAGAATCTTAGTTAACTAGAATCTTATCATGTCCTTTGTAGCAGATATTTCATTTCTTCGCAAATTGATTATTCTTCACCTATATTTGAAGTATGGCAGAAGGCAATTGGTTCTGTTTAGTGTTGGTCCCTTGCAGGACTTCTAGGTATTTCTTCCATCTTTTTCTTCTATATCCAGATGAAATCCACTGTAATTAGTTTGGATTAAAGACAATTAATTCGTCATTGAGTGGGCAGAGTTACAGATGAAGTTAAAAATAGAGAATTCAAAAGTGTGAGGTCTCATTTGAACTTCCTTTTCCACTAATACTGAGATACCTTCTTATCGCACACTCCTCTAAGACAGACGGTCATTCTCATTTTGGATGCAGCGCTCTATACCACCCATATACTTGGATAAATTCTCTTAGTCTCTTAGACTCTTCTGCTTCTTCAAGATCACCCAAGAGTGGTAACATCGGTGGCTTTGTTTGGAGGTTAAATAGGTTAAACAAGATTCTTTGCCAATTCATTTAAGTAAATTGAGGCCAGCCAAGATTAGATAAAGCATTTCTCTACAAAAAACAGTGTAGGTCTCCAGAGCTCTCCTTTGGCATTTGGAACCAAGGTCTCTGCCAGCAACAAAGTGTAACATTTTTCTTGCGTGTTTTCTGGGGATGACCTTGAGGTAAGGTTGAAAATATAATTCAGCATTCTGGGATTCTTGGACAAATTCCATAATAAATTGCTAACAAGTCTAATTGCTAATGTGATCATAGCTTTCTACTTTGATGCATTTTAATAAAAAAATTAAAACTCTGTCAGTTTGGTCCATATTAGATTCTCCATAAACTAAAATGAGGTTCAGATTACTTTTGCTAGTTAGAATAAATAGCCAAATCGATAGATTATATTCACAGTGGTGTTTCACCATTCAAAAGGATAAGGTATAATTTTGGTTTTAAAACACATAGCAATCAAGGTTCTTCATGTAGGCCTGCTGATTTTAGAACACCCCTATTACATCAGCTGCTATGCATACAATTTCTCTGATCTTAAAGGGCTTCCTCATAAGTGTTTGTCTCCCTTTTCTTGTGTAAAAAAGGGGGGGACAGGTAACATTTCAGGTTTCACATTGATTCTCATTTGCTTAACTCATTTATTCATCAATCACTTCCTGAATATTTATTATAAAACCAGGAAATATACTAAATGATGGGAGAACTAAATGAGTGAGACACAGTCCCTTTCCCAAAAGAATTTACAGCCAAGTATGATGCCAAGGAAGGTCTCTTTCTGTGTCTTCAATACATGAAACATGTGGCTCTTAATCACCAAGCATAATCCATTTTATTTCCAAATGAAAAATTTAATCAAATATACCTAACCTGGCTTGTAATCTCCCTTTGTTTTAAAAAATAAATCTTCAAAATGATTTTTTCAAACACAGAAAATAGTTCTTTATTCACATGTGTATTTACATGGCCAGGCATTTAGTCTCAGAGTTTTTCTTGAGGTTGGTGCTGTTATTTAAGGGCCATGGCTCCTAGGTTAACTGGATTTGGGGTTTGGTAGAATGGTTGGTGAAAGCTGTAACTTCCCTGTGTATAGAAAGACTCTTAGGTTCTGATGGAAGCAGAAAGAAATCATGAATGTGGATGGGATTAAGAAGGTCAGTAAGTGGGGCGCCTGGGTGGCTCAGTGGGTTAAGCCGCTGCCTTCAGCTCAGGTCATGATCTCAGGGTCCTGGGATCGAGTCCCACATCGGGCTCTCTGCTTAGCAGGGAGCCTGCTTCCTCCTCTCTCTCTCTCTCTGCCTGCCTCTCTGCCTACTTGTGATCTCTCTCTGTCAAATAAATAAAATCTTTAAAAAAAAAAAAAAAAAGAAGGTTAGTATGTATATGTCTCACTTGATTGCTTTTTAAATCCTTGGAAACTTAATTTCATAATGGTTTTTCTCCCAATTAACACCATTCTGAGAGGACTATTCCTTAATCTACAATTTAAATAGCTAAAAAGAAAAAGGTCTCTATGTCTTCAGTGCATTGATAATTCAGAAAATACAAGAGCAGAGTGTAACCAAAGAAAAGGAAGTATTCCCTGCAGACATAAATTATCTAATGAAAGAAGTCTCCCATCCAAGTACTAACCAGGCCCGACCCTGCTTAGCTTCCGAGATCAGACGAGATCGGGCGCGTTCAGGGTGGTATGGCCGTAGACTATCTAATGAAAGAAGTTAGGGCAAGGGAAATTAAATCCCCTCAAGACAGTATGCTTGAGGGGACATATTGTTGCTATAAGAAAAACACAAATTAAAAAGAGTTTTAGAATATAATACCCAAGAGCTTAATATATAAAATATTATACACTGTTTGAAATCATAAAAGTAAAATTGGGATCTACATCTGCTGAATGCTTTAAAAAACTTTTTATTCGCTTTTGACCAAAAATGTGCAAAGGAGCTCAACTATTGTTAAATCTAGGAGAAAAAGAACATAAAACCATTTGTGTAGAAGAGCCAGAAAAGTGCAGACAGTGAGAAGAGCCAAGGAAAAAATACTGACAATGATTTAAAAATAGGAACAAACAGCAATAAGTGGAAGAAACATCACCCAAGGGATAAACTATGAGGACACCCAACACTCCTGTGCAGCTGCTCTGGTCTCTTTTCAAAACGTGAGCCAAAATAACTCAGGGAGCTATTCTTGACTTTAAATGCGGGACTACAACTCTGGTGAATTATGAGGATGCTCAGTGTTAATGCTGCTGGGGAATTTCAACTAGGCTAAAGCCTGCCTGAAATTTCCAGATGCTAAAATTTGCAAACATGTCTTCATACCAGAAGTGCGCTCTACGTAAAACACAAACATTCATAATTTGTTTTTATGTTCATCTTTGTATAATTCATAATTTTACATTTTAGGTCCCTTGCACAACTACTGAATTGTTTTATCTTGAACAATTTTTTTTATTTTGTATTTAAAATATGAATCTAGTTTATAAGTAGAAAGAGACTGCATTTATTGAGCACTTACTGTTGGCAGACCCAGTAATACACATAGAAGCCAAAGCTGAATGTAGGCTTTCTGGTCCCTTAAAGTCTTTTGAAAAGCAGTAACATTGTCATATAGTGAGCTCAGATCTGAAGCTTTAGTCTTGCTACTTTTTCTTATTGGGAATAATCTTCTCCCTTCTCCCTAAAGTATAAAATAACAAGAAAGAGAGCTCCATGGGTGAAATGAATAAAACAGTGAGTATATCTTTTTGCTTTGTGAAGGTCACCAAGTTGAAATAAATATCATAAATATCACATAGGTTCTATTGCCCCAACTGTGCATATTGAAAAAAGTTTCAAAAGCTAGCAGGACAATGCTAAATCTCCAATATTACAAATTCATTCAGAAAATCTTCCCTCAGAATAGCATAGTTATTCTCTAACAGGTATGTACTCTTCTCCATTTCCTTCTTTGATTCCTAAAAAGAACAGTGTCTTTGGTAGACTTTTCCTGGGTTCAAATTCCTGGTTCCACCATCTACCAGCTATATAAATTACATAACTTTGATTTATTTTCATCTGTCAAATAAGGATAATAATACTGCCTGGTTGTGCTGTTGGGAATCTTAAATAAGATAGATGCATTTAGTACAATGTTTGGCATACAGCTGGCACTCCATAAATGTTGGTTTTCCTTCCCATTACATTATAAATATTGGTCTCATCAACAGTTCATCATTTCCCCTGCACATTTTTTCAAAAAATGTCTTTAACTTCAACCATCATCCTTTTTATAAAACCAAAAAATATTTGAGCTAAAAATAATCTTAGAGATTACTTCAATGCTTTCGTAATCCTCAATGGGGTCTAAGTATAGGTAAGGAAACAGACCCAGAAGGGTGAAGTGACCTGTTCAAGGTCACAGAGGTGGTGAGAGGTAGAATTTTAGGACCAGATCACAAGTCTTAAGACAAGGTTTATTCCTATATTCCCCAGGGCCTCCCTATAGATGGTTTTCTAATTCAGAAAAGATTAAAAACAATTGAGTTTTTTATAATACTCACTGAAATCTTCCTCTTTGCCTTAAAAAATGAAAAGTTGGACCTTGAGAATGTGGGCTTGAGGTGTTTGCATTATACTCTTTGTTCATTTACTTGTCTTGTAGAGTATGTGATGCCGGTTCAGGAACCATTTTCAGGCTCCAGAGGTAGCATTGCTAACTCAGAATTACAGTGTTTGTTTCTCACAGCAGTATAATTCTGGTGTGCTAAATAGTCGTTCTTTCCTTTTGATACCTGTTTGTTTGGCTTGGTTTTAATCTCAAAGAAGTCATTTCATGAGAATTATGTCTCAAAAGCTAACAAAGAAGTGGAACTTCTTAAGTTGTGACAGGGTGGAAGACACCCTAGAATGAACTGCTTATCTAAACCCATTAAATGCTTCTGCACAGCAAAGGAAACAGTCAACAAAACAAAGAGGCAACTCACAGAATGGGAGAAGATATTCACAAATGACACTACAGACAAAGGGCTGATATCCAAGATCTATAAAGAACTCCTCAAACTCGACACCCAAAAAACCAGATAATCATGTCAAAAAAATGGGCAGGAGACATGAACCGACCCTTGTCCAAAGAAGACATACAAATGGCTAGCAGACACATGAAAAAATGTTCATCATCATTAGCTATCATGGAAATTCAAATCAAAACCACACTGAGATACCACCTTACACAAGTTAGAATGGCAAAGATTAACAAGACAGGAAACAACGAATGTTGGAGAGGATGTGGAGAAAGAGGAACACTCTTACACTGTTGGTGGGAATGGAGGTTGGTGCAGCCACTTTGGAAAACAGTATGGAGATTCCTCAAAAAATAAAAAATAAAGTTACCTTATGACCCAGCAGTTGTACTACTGGATATTGACCCCAAAGATACAGATGTAGTGAAAAGAAGGGCCATCTGTACCCCAATGTTCATAGCAGCAATGTCCATAATAGTCAAACTATGGAGAGAGCCAAGATGCCCTTCAACAGACGAATGGATAAAGAAAATGTGGTCCATATATATGATGGAATATTACTCAGCCATCGGAAAGGATGAATACCCAACTTTTGTATCAACATGGACGGAACTGGAGGAGATTATGCTGAGTGAAATAAGTCAATCAGAGAAAGTCAGGTATCAAATGGTCATACTTACTTGTGGAACATAAGGCATAACATGGAGGACATTAGGAGGGAAGGAAAGTGAATTGGGGGAAATCAGAGGGAGAGACAAACCATGAGAGACTGTGGACTCTGAGGAACAAACTGAGGATTTTAGGGGGAAAGGGGTGGAGGGATGGGTGAGCCTGGTGGTGGGTATTAAGGAGGGCACATATTGCATGGAGCACTGGGTGTGATACATAAACAATGAATCTTGGAACACTGAAAAACTAAAATTAAAAAAAAAGAACATTAAATGGCAGTTCTTTTAACAAATGTAGGTGCGTTAGTCCTTACTAACCAGGAATTGTGTATTCAGAGAGCCACTCCATTTACCTAACAGAAGTAAAGGAACATATTCTCAAACAGTGTTCTAATGTTGTGGACAACAGTAGAAGATTCCATTTTGGCTTGGATTCAAGAGAATTTATTCATTGACATGCCAGAAGTATCTTATCAGTAGCTAGTTTTAGCTAATAAGCTTTCTCATAGTGTGAACCCCTTAAGGAGAAAAAAGCAAGAACAACAACAACAAAACTATAATGATGTTCTACAGTAAAAACTATAATGATGTTCTCTACAGTAAAACTTTCAGTGAAAGTAACATAATGAAATCCTTTAAGATTTCTCTCCCCCTCAAACTTAGCTAGGCTTGTTACCATTACCAAGTATTCTGTCTAGATGGGTGAACAATAAAGGATAACCTGGGTTTCAGGACATCCCAGACTTACCTATCAGTCACACATTAAATAAAACTTTATTGAGGATCTACTATAGTCTGAAAGCTAATTAAAAAGCCTGGATATGGGGCACCTGGGTGGCTCAGTCAGTTGAGCATCTGACTCTTGATTAAGGGTCTGATCACCATCTCGGGGATTGAGCTCCCCCACCCCAGCTGGGCCCTGTTTTCAACAGCGAGTCCCTTGATATATTTTTTTTTTCTCTCTCTCTCCCTCTTTCCCTCCCTGCTGTTCAAACAAACACACACACACACACACACACACACTCTCTCTCTCTCTCTCTCTATCTCTCTCTCTCTCTCTCTCTCTCTCCAAATAAATAAATAAATAAATAATTTAAAAAACAGGTCTGGGTATGACAGTCTTAGATGTGCCCCTCTCTTCCTACTGCACATATGCACCCACATGCTCTTTCTTTCATCATCTTCACATTCAACAAATAAACTTGTTATCAAAGTGAAACACTCTTCCCCCTCTAGGCTGCATCCTTTCCAGCCAGAATAAGGCTGCAAACTGTCCTCTCGAAGCAGTGTTATCCAATATTAGGCTAAAAGTGTTTCTGACAAAATTGGTTCTTTTATCAGAGCAATATTTGCACACAATGTCCTTCCTTTCCCTAGTCCCAAATTTGGCTTTTAAAATCTTAGACAGTGTCACTTAGTTATATGAAAGTACTATGATACTATCATAAAGCCAACGAGCTTGTGATATTTGCTATTTCAAAGTATTATTGGCTACAGAGGTAAATTATTAGGAAAATTGGTGGAAAAGGGGGATATTTCTAGCAAATGAAGGCAAGCTGAATATGTTAGGTGCAGGTAATCCCCATGTTGAGCAAATGAAACAGTATATAACCCATTCCTATTTTGGTGCCCCAGAGAAAGAAAACTCAGTGACTCCTGCCCGGTAGTGTTGAATTTAATTGAAGTTGAAGTGACTTTTCTGAGAACAGAGGTTATAAAATATTTCTTTGTATTCCCAGCACATAATAGTAGGTAGAAGGCACAGCTATATATATTCTAAGAAGCCATTGATTTTAAATGCACCATTATTTTGTATGCAACTAAGAAATTTTAAAATGTTGCCAATTAACCCAATAGCTTTATTCCTAGTGAAAGAACTGTATGAGACATAGATTTTTCATTCATTGCTCATATGAAATAAAATAAATTGACTAAGATATTCCTAAAACTTCACACATCAAGATGCCATAAACTAGAAGGTGTGAAAATTTCAGAAATATTAAAATATGGAAATGATGTTTGCTATTGTGCTGACAATGGTAATAATCATCTGCATGATGGTGATCAATTCACACTAATCTCTGGTTGATATTTTCCATTAGGTTGTGTGACTATTCCACTAATGTCCTTCTTTGCCACCTAACTGGGTCTTTTGACTGCATGGTAAAGGTCTTATATGGTGTGTTAGAAGCCTGGTAGGAGTACGATTAGATTAGGGACATGGAAGAAGCATCTGTATGGTGCTGGGGAATGAGTACAACATATAACAATATTTGCATCATAAATCAGCACTCACAAGACAGTGTCTGTCATGGAAGAGGAACTAAATAACAAGGGTGACTTGGCCAGTAGATGGTAACCAACATCTGTTGTTGGTCATACAGTGTCCATGCAATGGGCTCTGGAACAGAGAAGTAATGGTGGCAGAGATGAAGGCCATGTGAGCCCAAACAGCATGGATTCCTATCATGAAGGATGATCAACTGCTGCCACCAGTGAGTGTCCAATAGGCCAGCAACCCATAACACTGAGAATACAGTATCATCCTTCAAAGAGACCAATCAGTTATTTGGTGACAAGTTGATTACATCAAACTCCTTCTGCATTATAGGGGCAATATTTCATCTGGACTGTCAACAAGTTTTAGTCTCTGCCCATAACACCCAGCTAGCAGCACTCTGAAGTGTCTGATTTAAGCCTCCAAATCCCACTTAGCATTGCTAGGAAATGCTACTTTCCTAGCATTGCTAGGAAATACAAAAGACAAACTTTATGGCACAAGATGAGCAGTGGTAGAACATAGCCATGATATCTACTTATTGATCCCACCATATTCTGGATCATCCAGAAGCTGCTAACTTAATAGTGGTGGAATGTCCTCTTGAGGGGTCTTGAATTTCCACCTTGTCAAAAATACTTTACATGGCTGGAAAGCTCTTCTTCAGGATGTAGTATATACCCTAAAATAATGGACATTAGCAGTTCTGTGTCACCAGTAAGTAGAATGCAAGATCTGGGAACAAAGGAATAAAAGCAGGAATGGGCCTACTCATCATCACTTCCAGTCACCCTCTCAGGGAATTTGTGTTTCCCCTCATCTGTAATTTAGGTTCCAGTGATCCTGGTTCCTAGAGGGAGGATGCTTCCACCAGGGAATACTGGGAGAATCCCAATAAACTTAAAGTTATGACTAACTCCTGGTTACTTTCAGCAACTCAAGCCAGTAGACCATCAGACAAAAAACAGTTACCATACCAGCAGAATAACTGACCCTATTCATCATGAGGAAATAAAGTATGGCTAGCCAGTGCAAACAGGGAGATTTGTTGGGTTATCTCTGTATTTCTATGACCAATTTCACTATAAAGAACAAGTCTAATAACCACAGGTTGATAAAAGTATGGTAACTGCATCAGATGCTCTAAGACAAGCCAACTAGTCCAACAGAGGTGCTACCCAAGGAGGAGACATTCTAGAATAACTAGTAGAGAAGAAAGGATAAAGGGTATGTCTAGACCAATCATACCACAGGAGCTATACTTGATTTAAATAAGCTCCTTATAAGTCTTCCCAAACATTGACCATTCAGGATCCCAGAAAAACTGTGACTAGATGGAGTTAACTTAATCTGAGAAGCAAGTACTATCTGAGGACTGCAAGGCAGTCCTATAGCAGGCCTCATGGTTGCTCTCCCCAGATCCACTTCACTGGGCTAGAATACCCATCCCCCAGTTCTCATGCCTTAGCCCTCATTAGTGGCTCATAGCTATTTATCTCCTCCTAATGGGAACCATTATAATAACTCCAGGGGGCAGTAACCCATGCTGACACTGAATAAGCTGCGGAAATTCATGCTCTATAGCTTTCAGTAGAACCAATCTAGTTCCAGCTGCTCTCCAGCTGAGACCACATCCTAGTTTAGCTCCTCCCTCTGTCCTATCCTGCTCTCGCTAACCCCCATCCTCTTCTGAAATCACTTCCTCAATAAATCATTATACAAGAATTCCAATCCCTGGCTCTGTTTCTAGGAAACCCCATCTAAAACAGGGAACAAATGGATCGTTTGGCAGACAATCATCTCTCAGCCACAGATGCCTTTAAAAGGAAAACATTTCTTCCAGATTCTTGTTGACAAAGATCACTTTTGTTTTAATATTAATAAAAAATGCTCAGAGGTAAAGTTACTGTGGTTAGCTCTAACAAAACTATAAAAGCAGAATAAACTTGCCAGCCAATTAGATTAACCAAAGCAAAAATAAAATGTAAATTTACTATATTAATGTAATGTGACCATTTTTTTCTGAAGCAAATTGTCAGTGTTTTTAAAAGAGAAAGATGTAGCCCCAGATTTGGTCCTATAGTTTAGTATGTTCCTGTATTTTAAACTCAACAATACAAATTCAGAGCATGTCATTGTTGTTATTGTTTAAGTATTTTCTACAAAATATCATTAATAACTTCCAGGCTTTTTTTGCTAATTCAGAACAATCAGCTCTCATTCTAAACTAAAAGCCAGCTAGTAAACAATTCTTTAGTGGCAATTATAATAAATTCTCACTTGATAACTTGTTAGAGCATTCATTCTTTGTTGAGGTAATGGCTCAGAATAAAATGGTTCAGGCTCTTTTGAGTTTGGAACATCTTTTCTGTATGCCTCATGAAGATTCAATGCATTTACTACTTTTATCAGTTTGATCTACTATGCCACATCCATTCATGGTGTGCCCCCTGACACTCATCGAGATTTCTTTGATGGGAGTAATACCAGAAACATAAAGGCAAATATGATCATTAAAATTAGGAAGCTATGTGGAAGGTCCTCTCATAACCCCAGAAGTTCATGTATTATATTACAGATCATTAACAAATTGAAAGTAAACAGTTGAAAATTTCTCTTAAAGAATTCATATGCCCCTGGTGATACACTGCACACACCATCCCCTCAGCGTGTATGCTTTATTTTGGGAAGTAGTGCTCTAAAAGAACTATGAAATCCTTTCTACATTAAATTATATAAATGTTGCCAATCTCAAAAGCTGCCATAAATTGTGATTGTTCATCTGAAAACAAAAACAAGAACAAAATAACACAAAATGGTGACCATTAGAATAACTTCCCACTGGAAAACACGGACTTTAACAGTGAGTTGAAACAATTACTGATTTTCTCTCATTAGTAGTGCCCTGGCTTTAAGAAACCTGTTCTCAACTGGATTTTAAGGTTTTCTTTTCCTTTCCAAGTAGTAAAGATTTATGGATGAAACTGAATCATGTTTTAAAATCGTAAAACAAGGGGTACCTGGGCGGTTCAGGTGGTTAAGTGCAACTCTTGGTTTAGGCTCACATGATCTCAGGGTATTGGGATTGGGCTCTTGCTCAGCACAGAATCTGCTTAGGGTTCTCTCCCCCTCTCTGTCTCTGCCCCACTCACACACGTGTGCTCTCTCTTTCTTGCGCTCTCTAAAATAAGTAAATAAATCTTTTAAATAAATAAAATAAAATGGTAAAGCAACATTTCTTTGTTTAAGGGGGAAAAATGCCTACTTTGAGCTAACTAAATTTCAGTGGCACCAATTCATATTAATTAGCAAGAAAAATGAAGAATAAAAATATCCTTTCCATCTCAAGTGCCTCAGATATAAATGCATTAGCTGTATCTAAACTCTCATTAGTCATCTCAAAGACAGAACATTTATTTTAAAAAAAAAAAAGCAAAACTGGTTTTAGAGATCTATTAAAAGTTTATGACATTTTGAAACTCTATTAGGCATTTAAAGTCAATTTTCTTCTCAGATCTAACTCAAAAATAGCATTATAAGAAGAATTTAAAGAAAAGAAAAATATTGGTTACTAGTACATAAGGTGCTCCCCTTTAGGTCTGGTTAAATTGTATTATTGTGATGTGACCCAAGACACAGCTACAAAATAACTGAAATCAGTTATCTAGTATCTTAGGGGAATAGAAGTTCTGAATTAGAGAATTTTTTAGGACAGAGAAACTCAGCTTTTCTGTTGTGGTTAAAAATAGAGAAAATGTGCAGTCCTACAGACCTAGGTTCATATCCCATCTTCTTTACCTTGGGCTATCTGTGTAATTTTGTCACCATCATCTACTAAGCAAGAGCAAAAATTAGTAAGGTTTCTGAGAATGACAAAATGTATGAACAGCTTAGAATTGCTGCACACTAAGTCAAAAAATGTATATCCACTAGGCATTTTTTACTTCATTTTGAGGTCATTTTTAAATTCACTGCAGCTGATTTTCCTCAAGCCCCTTTTTATGAACTCCTCTACCCTTACCCCATTCTTGCTCTGATTCCTTCCTGGAATTACTTCCAAAGTTAGTATTAAATACAACCATACTTTTCAGGCCTTTCCTTACTTGACTTCTTTGCAGCATTGATGCTAGTTACCATGTATTTCCTTCTCAGAAAATTTTCTCTTGATTTCCACCACATAATGGTCTTTTTGGATTTCTTCTAACTCTTATGGCTTCTCCACAACCTTGTCTGCTCGTCACTTACCTAGGTTGTTGCCAGCACCAAAACCAATTCTCCAATTCTCCAAACACCAATGGGGTGTCGAACGATCAATTAAATTCTGATACCTAGGACCCAAGGAAGCATCAGACACCACAGGTTTAAGGGTTCAGTCCCACAAAAAATGAATTAATTAATTAATTAATTTTGAAAATGGCTGCCCTCATTTCAGAAACCAATTTTAAGTCCCTGGGCAACCTGTACTTCTGACTTTTTTTCTTTCCTTTGAATAAAGGCGTAAGCAGAAATTGAGTAGAGAGCAAAAAAGATAAAGCATATAAGAAGTGTTATTCCCCTCTGAGGAGCGCACCTGTAACAGAAAAAAGAAATGATTCTAAAGGCCCAAAGACAGAGCAACAAAGGCACAGAAGATTTTTACACAAATAAGCAAAAGGACTTGAGCTTATCTATTTAAAGGCAAATTGAGAAAAGAATTTATATTCACAGTGCTAAGAATTGTGAGAAAAGGTAAAAATTACACCTTTGTATTTCTTTAAATATTTCTCTATGTGATATATCCAAGTTAGATGTATTGTTTAATCAATATGCATGATTTGCTCATTAAAAATACTTCAGAGTGCCTACTGTGTAGAAATATTATGAAAAAGACTGAAAGGATTACTATCTTTCCTGTCTAGCACTTACTTCATTGTGATCTCAGGCTGTCGCTCAGTCTTTGACTATTTTACACCCAAGTCATAAAAATCTGACAGTAATGCAAAAGATTTTGGTTCATAGGTATGCAGACTGTGCCTGGTAAAATGCAATCCGTTATCTTCCTGTGGAAATTAGTTAGTGTCTTCAGTTTTGCCTCTATTTGTAACTTCTTCTCAGGTCTTGATGTCTGTATATTTGCCCGCTCTTCAGATTCTACTTCAGATCAGCTGTTCCATGTATCGATTCCCTCATTATTTATAAATAAAATTCATCTTTTATAACTACATGTGTCGGCAAGTGTTGTAGTTTCAGGGATCAAGCCCTAAAGAAGATAGAGTTCCTTCCAGCTTACTCTTTTATCATCACATTTGTTGTTCTAATAAAGACTTCTATGATTTTGGAAAGTCTGAGTAAAAAAAAAAAATAATGTTATCTCTCTAATTAGGTGGATTTGATTTATGGTGGCCTGTCACGTGACTAGACCCCTAGTAAGTAAATATCAACCCAACTTCCAGTTCATTTAATAATTAAAGTTTATGATTCTCTCATAAACTTTAAATCAAACTCCCAGGTAGTTCTCAGTAAGTATAACTTTCATTCTGTTCTGGGCAATGTATTCTCAAAAAGTTGGTTTTAATAAATATTATCTGTAAAAAATTTGCTGAATTGAGTTTGCTTATATCTCTAGGTACCCTAAATTCAGGGCCAAGACTGGAGTTATGTCAGGCCATCAAAGAATTATGCGTATGTCACATGTTCCCCCTCACTCATGGAATTGCTTTACTGAATTATACTTTGGTTTTAGGCCTTTGCCTACATCGATGTATATGAAATGCAAGGTTTACTTTTGTATTTATTGGGAAGATGCGGAAGACATTGTTTACAATGTCACAACATCCACATAATGAAAAAAGCCACTGAACTGGCCAGTCAAAAGAAATAAAGTCTTGTCCTGAAACATTGTTTTATGTTTATTTAGGGGCATGATAAAATTTAATTTAACTTTGTTTTCCTCTGTGCATTAATTGCTAGGAAGCTTGAAGCAATATTTCTGGCTTACACAAAGAAATGCAGAGGACATTTTCTCACAAATATTATGTACTAATCTTATTATCAATATCGTCTTATCCATTATCCTCTAATTCCCTATCCCCTCAATTTCCTCACATACTTACTGGCCTGTGTGAATAAACTATTATTTAATGAATATTTATAACTGCTTCAAATCTATTTTTGGAACTATACACCATATATATGTTATCATTACTAATATTTATTGAAACTACTTATGCTAAAAAATATGCTAAGCATTTTATAAATTTTATCTCATTTAATTCTTACTACAGTCTTACAAGAATTCTATTTACTCCTATTTTGTAGGTGAAGAAACAGAGACTCAGGAAATTTTCCAAAGTCACACAGCTAGTTAGACCCAACAACTAGTAAACAGCTGAGCTGAAGGATAGGAATCCAGTCTACCTGACTCAGAATCCGTGTTAACAACCACATCATTATGTGCCTTTATAAATATATACACAGTGCATGTGAGTGTGTGTGTGTGTGTGTGTGTTTAAAAACAAATAACTAATTTTCTACTTAAGCCAAACCTCCATGGAACCAAGTTGTTTAGTTCATGGCTCTTTAAGCCAAGAACTACGTTGAAATTATACCAATTTACTTTAATCACAGAATTAATGATTAAGGAAGGTCCTAGGGAAGGTCCATTGTGGAAATGAACACAATAATATGCAAAATACCTAGGAGATTATTACATATATAATAGGCTCCCTATTTAAATACAAAAGTTTATTCCTTCTTTTAAAAACTTCAGTGTAGTAGAGTTAGTAGCCCATGTTATTAAACATTGGTCCTTACCTGGATCAAAGGCTCCCTATTCTTTCCCATGGGGAAGTATTGTTTAGCCCACTTGCCCTTTTCTCCATGACTCATGACATCAGCCCTCACCAACTCTTAGGCAAGTCATTTAACCATCAGCCTTAGGATTCCACATGTAAAGATGAAGGAAATATAAGTACTATTCTGTCTTTTTATGAGGATCAAAAGAGTAATTATGCAAAAGACTTTTATTAGAAATAACATTTCATCACTATTCATTAGTATTATTTTGCTTTTGTGTAGAAATTATACGAAGAGAAGAGATTATTTTAGATACATGGTGAGTATATGGAGGATTTCCTGATTGGTGGGGTTATGACATTTGCTCCATTAATTGTGGAAATATAATGAGAGTTATACTGTTATACGAAGAGAAGAGATTATTTTAGATACATGGTGAGTATATGGAGGATTTCCTGATTGGTGGGGTTATGACATTTGCTCCATTAATTGTGGAAATATAATGAGAGTTATACTGTCTAATACTGTTTTCAGGATCATCCATCCCAAAGGTAGAGGTTAAGTGATGGTTTAGTGATCCTTGGAACTTACAAGCTGGTGATCTGAATATTTTCCCCATTTCCTAACTCAATGCCTTCATCTACTTTTCCAGAGATTGAACATGCAATTCAACACAACCCTGCTTTCCATGTATACATGTGCCAAAATATTTATCATTGATAAGTAAAGATATTCATGATGATTATGATGATTACCATCATAGATAAAGAGATATTTTCCTTACAAAATAAAAGTACAGTGCTAGTAACTAACATTGATTTATTTTCAATTATATCATGTATTTTATCATGTTTTTTATTATTTGTTTACATGTCTGATGCCCTTAGAATGCCACAGTTTTGGGGACATTGATCTAGTTACTTCACGTCCTTAATATGTTTTTCATTGTTGAAATCAAGACGTTGAATATGAAAACACTGAAATTGCCTTCAAGACTTGATACTCTATTATTCTATGAACTTAACTGGAACAATGTATTAGTTTTTCTGAGTTAAAAAAAATATATTGTTCCTATTCTTCAGTATACTAAAGTATGGTTTCATCTTTGTACCAGGTTCCATTAGGGGAAATTCCATTAGATAATAGGAGATGCTCTCTTCCAGCAAAACCTGACAAAATGCCAGAGAAAGACAACTAAGAAGGCCTGCTTTGCCATGTGTTTTATATTTAGACAAAATTCAAGTTTCAAGTTCCTGAGAACACTAGATATAGCAGTGGAACAAATAATTTATTTTCTCTGTGCTTGGAGGCTCTTTTTCATACCTTTGGTGTCTACTGACTGTTTAGAACATCTTTTCCAGATTGTGAAAGAGAGATCTTTTTCTGCAGTGAGTGTGTCCCAAAGGCCACATTTTTGATTCACTTCTATCTGAAGAGCATGGCACTCTATCCACCACAACAAGCCTCCTTGTTCTAAAATCTATTATCAGCTTCAGAATCTGGTGGAAAGAATGATTAGGTTTTAAATGACTGTCCTATTCACACTCCATAAGCCTCTGACATGTATTTCTCTTAGAAATAGTTCCAAGTCAATGTCAGGAGAAAATGAATTTTAAGCTAATGTATTCAACCCTTATACTTATAAATCTCTTTTTTACATTTCAGAGTTACAAGTCCTATTAAAGTGTGAAATTTGGAGAATGCTTTAACTCTTTATTCAGGTAAGTAAGATTCTTCTTAAGAAGGTAGATTGGCTGTGTATTGATTCGACAAATATTTATTGGATGTCTGATCTATGCTGAGCATTGTCTAGGTGCTGGGGATGCAGAGATAAGAGACCCTCCTTGAGTTTCCAAGAGGTCATACTCTAGTGAAGGGCACAAGGAAGCACGCAGTCATTACAACACATTACCATACTTGGGAGAGAGATAAATATGGGACAGCTGGGAAGCACACAAAACAGGCCCTTAACAGGAAGAGGCTTAGGAGGTTCCTACGGAGGGAGATTTCTGAGCTGGGTTTTCACAAATGAGTGGGTTTAGCCAGACCAAAAGAGATGGCAATAGAGTAAGGCAGGCAGAGAGAGCTGCAAGCACAAAGGTACTGACAGGGAGAGCAAGAACTTGCAAGATTATAAGTAGCTTCAGGCTTTTTGAATATCACACTTCAAATTTCAAGTTGGAAGTGATAAGGTGGGAAAGAAGTGTTCCTTCCTCAGAGCAGAGCTTGAATATTTTCTAATCCACTGAGATACGATGACTTTTCATGCTTTTAAAAGGTAAGAGGAAAAATTAAAACCTGTTCTCAGAAATAGTCACAGTGTACATATTAAATCAAGTTCCAAATGTAAATTATGGGCTTTTCCTTTAATGGTTCCAATGCTTTGGAACTATCTGGAAATGGGGCAAGTTACCTAGCCAGTGGATACCAACTCATTTGACCTTGTGCTTCCTCCCCTTCACCAGAACCACATCTCTCTGGGCCATTTCTTGACCATTCACCCAATTTTAGGCTTTGTAAGTATTCTCAACTTGATAGGCTGGACAAGCTCTAATCACTTCTCTAGCGCAACAATTGAATCAGTGATATCAAACAAAATATCAATGTTATTTCTTTTTTATGTTATTTATTTTGATACTTTTATATACTTTTTATAACATTCACAAAATTAGTGTCACATATCAAGAAGTTTTTTATTTCGTAAAGTGATACATAAGTTTATATGTGAGAAAATACAGATGAAAAGCAAAAAAAAATTTAAAAAGAAAAGTAACAAGTAATGACTTCTTTTCACAGTATGAAAGACTTATTTTAGAGCAATTATAACTAAAATAGCATCTTATTGACATAATATATCAATGAAACTGAAAAGAAAGCTAAGATATTGATTTGAATAATATCATCAGTCCTTCTTCTGAGTCCTTTTCTTTTCTCTAGAATTGACTCTGAGGTGATCTCATCCACTTTGTGGTCTTAAGTACCATTTACATGCTGATGATTTCCAGATTTTAGTTCAACGTAGGCATGATCTCTCAGTTCCGAACTTGAATATCCACTTGCCTACTATATTGGAGTTCTCCAGAGAAACAGAACCATTAGGATATGTATAGATATATAGAAAGTTGCTTCTTATGAAGAATTGGCTCACACTATAATGGAGGCTGAGAGCTCCTCCATCTACCAGCTGAAACCCGAAAGCCCAAGAATGCTGGTGGTATAGTTCCAATACAAACCCAAAGGCCTAAGAACCAGAGGGCCAGCGGTGTTAATTCTCAGTCCGAGTCCAAAGGTCTGAGAACTAGGAGGCCTATGATGCAAGTTGTGGTACGAGGCCAAAGGCACAATAATGAGGAGTGCCACTGTGCAAAGGCAGGAGAGGATGGGTGTCCCAGCTCAAGCAGATCAGAAATTTGCCCTCCCTCCATGTTTTTGTTCTACTCAGCTCCCCAGTGGATTGGATGATGTCCACCAGCACTGGTGAAAACAATCTTCTTTACTCAGTATACAGATTCAAAAGCTAGTCTCTTCTGAACTCCCTCACAGACACACACAGAAATAATCTTACCAGCCATCTACATATCTCTTAGTCTAGTTGGGTTGACACATAAAATCAACCCATGTTGGGGTTAATGTAGAGCATGAAATCAGCCATAATACCTGGCTTGCTAAAATGTAACGTGGAGGCCACTGGGGGCAAAGGAAGGTTTCAGAGAAGAGTGGAGGCCTTTGGACTGCCAAGGCCTGTGTAGCCACTCAGTGGTTGGAATGCCGCAGGGAGCTGCCTTCCCCAAGCTTTTTTAGCCCAAACCGCCACCCTGTGATCTGAGAGATGAATGCATTGTCCCTTAGGCTATATTTAGTAGAACAGACAGATTACCATATCTTATCTTTCCTGTAAACAGACTCTCCTAGTTTCAATAGGAGCCCTTGTCACACATCAGGTACTTGGGAAACCGTAATAAGGATTTGTGATATCCTGAAGGACCAATATAAGTGGGAGAAGAGTAAAGGGTCTTCCATCTCTGAGCATTGACGCCCTTGCCTTCTCTCTTTCACAGCAAAGTTTGGAGTAATCTTTCATCTGTGGGTACAGGGATTGCTGGCCATTCCCCACAATCATATCTATATAACAACCTACTTAATTAATTCTTTGAAACTCTATTTCTCCCCAAAATGGTCTTCTATTCCCTTCTCAATATATGCCACCTCAACTCACAGTTCCTAGAGCTGGAAACCTGAGAAACATTCTTAGCTTTCTTTCCCTCACTCCTCACATCCATTTCTAGAACAAGTCCTCTTGGTTCTAACTCCAAAACATATCTCCATCTCACTGCTACTAACGTAGTTTAACCTACAAAACTGGCATTGACTACAGCAAAGGCCCCCAGACTGATTTCACTGCATCTACTCCTGTCCTCCTCCAATTAGTTCTCCTTTCCTAGTGATTTTGTTATAAAATAAATCAGATCATGTCACTCCCAACTTAAAACTCCTTAATGGTGTCTCATTTCAAGTAGACAATATTCCATCTTTACAATGCCCTGCAAAGCATTGCATGGTTTGGCCCCACCTGAAGAAGTGCTATTAAAAATCATTGAAATAGGAACACCCTATTCAACTGAATGGCTCAGTCAGTTAAACCTCTAGTTCTTGATCTCGGCTCAGGTGTTGATCTCATGGTCATTTGTGAGTTGAAACCTCCAGCTGGGCTCCATTCTGGGGCATGGAGCCTACTTAGAAAAAAAAAAAAAAGAAGAAGAAGAAAAAGAAAAAAATCATTGATGTAAATTAGAAATTTTATCACACTTATCTCATTTCTACTTCTTACATTATTGGCAAAGTATAAACTGGGCTCATGATCTTAACGAGAAATATAAGCACACACACACCACGAAACATACAAAAAACACATATCTCTGTCTTAGCTAGGGCAGGCCCATCTCTGCTGGGTTGTTTTGTTACAATGTAAGTGACATGTTACCATGCAACGCAGGTCATGTCAATTAGTCCTGAGGGAAAAAGATAGCAGAAGCCACTTCATCAATTATCACCAAATTTCACAAACTATGTAGCTTTGTCAAATTTTACACGGTACAGTAATAAGCCGGGGGAAAATTAGTATACCTACTAAGGTTTTATTCAAAAAGAAAAGTAAATTGGGCAACTGGGTGGCTCAGTGGGTTAAGCCTCTGCCTTTGGCTCAGGTCATGATTTCATGGTCCTGGGATTGAGTCCCACATCGGGCTCTTTGCTCAGTGGGGAGCCTGCTTCCTCCTCTCTCTCTGCCTGCCTCTCTGCCTACTTGTGATCTCTGTCTGTCAAATAAATAAAAATTTTTTTTAATCTTAAAAAAAAAAAAAAGGATTTCAGGTAAACAAAAGTTGAGAGAATTTGTTGCCAGCAGACCTGCTCTACAAAAAGTGCTAAAGTACATCCTACACACTAAAGGCAAAGCTTACCAAGATACACCCTGTTTGCTTCTCAGCAACATGTTCTATTTCTTCACTGCTTCCCTACTCCAGAGACGTGCCTTGGGAATGGTTTATTTCCCCTACTACAGCTCACCTCTCACCCTCACTGCCACTCATCCTAACCCACAGGCCAGACTATCAGTTTAGCTCGCTGTGATTCCCTCACTCAGTACATTTTCCCCCAAACGCAAAGTCTCGGTTTCACTTCTGCTTGGTGAATACTTAGCGTTTATATTGCAAACTCTCAGTCACTCTAATGTTGTGTTTTTAGGGTTAACCATGTGTATGCATTGCTTTTGCTAGAGATCTTGGTTTTGCTTAATCAGTTGTTCAGTCAGAACCTTGTTGTGATTATTTTATCAGGAAGGGTAAGTGGCTAATACTCCCCCTAATTCTTCGCTCATCCAATAATATCTTCCTTCCATCATGACAGGGAACTGAAATTTTAGGTGACTTCAAGATTGCTCATTCCAACCACTTCTTCCTTATGTATAGATGTTATTTCACTATTTATTCTAGCTTGCAGCTATTTTGACTTCTGACATTTATAAATTTTTTTTCCAAATAAAAGCTGGGATATTTTCTTTTTAAATTGAGAAACACAATAATTTTACCAGAAATATGTCTACCTGTATGTTCTTTTCCATCTCTTATTTGGGATTATGGGAGCTTCATTAACCTACCAAATAAAGCCTACATCCCAAAGACTTTTTTTTTCCTCTTGCCCAGAACTTCAGATGTTCATAATAAATTTCCCAAGAATACATTACACTTTTAAGTATTCCTCTATTCATTTTATGTAAAACAATGAATAGACTCTAGAAATGTTAACAAATATAAAAATTCAAAAAGGATTAGGCCTTATTATCTACTGATTTCATAAAGAACACATCAAATAAAATTTTCCTAGCACAGGCAAGTTACAAAATATTCTAAAGCTACACGATGATTCTAAAATTAATAATTTGACCTGCATAACAATGGTAATAAGAAATAATAAATATATTAAATTCCATGCAAAGTCTCTCATGAGTCACAATAAAACTGTTTGAATCCTAAATGATTGTTCTAAAAGTAAAATGAATGATAAAAAGAAAGGCTTAGTATAATACAGATAAAAAGGAAAATTGATTAATGTAATATTCTGCAGAAAGAGTGTTTTGCATAGCTTAATTAGATATATGCTTTTTTTGGAAACTAACCTTCATTAAGAACCACATGACTTAAACGAGAGTTCATTGGACCCTATGATTTCATCCCTCTGTTAGCCACTGCTTTATATCCCCATCTCTTAGCCCTACATTAAAAGTTCTTAGCATTTCTCATTCTGTCAAAGATTCCCCCAAATGCTGCAAGGACAGAAGGGAAAATTTTGTCTACCCCAATTACTGGCAGAATTGAGAAGTAAGCAAAATCTATTCTCATTTCTCCTAGCTATTCATCTCTGCATTAGTTACTTTACCCTTTCCTGCAGGCACCTATGCCTCTTGTGTTTTGTCTTTCACAGCAGAGAAATATCTGCTCCCAGGAAATAATACGGTGTCATGGATTTTCAAGTAACTCTGATTGTAAGTCAAGAACATTTCAGATATCAACAAGTAAAAGAGAGGGAACGTATTTTATTTTATTTTTTTTTTAAGATTTTATTTATTTATTTGACAGAGATCACAAGTCAGCAGAGAGGCAGGCAGAAAGAGAGAGAGAGAAGGAAGCAGGCTCCCTGCCAAGGAGAGAGCCCAATGCGGGACTTGATCCCAGGACCCTGGGATCATGATGTGAGCCGAAGGCAGAGGCTTTAACCCACTGAGCCACCCAGGTATTTTAAACACTCAGAAAAAAAATTGCCTGCATAACACATAGACATAACACCAAAGTGGGCCACTTCTGATTGCATGGGACTGTGATCCATTGCTCTGCATAGAAGATGGATAGGCTTATTGTTGGATAGGAATTATATATTCATTCATTTACTCTTCATATTTCTTTGAATGATTGGTATGAGTCAAGTTCTGTGCTAGGCACTTCAGCTATAACTGAACTAATATTTGTGTCATACTTAATCTAGCCAATCTATCCACACATTTCATTTACTTGGATATTTTTGCCTTGCCTCATCACTGAAAGAACTAAATGCTCTTAGAATGGATATAAGCCTAGGGGCTCCTGGGTGACTCAGTGGGTCAAAGCCTCTGCCTTCGGATGGGCAGAGGTCCTGGGGTCCTGGGATGGAGCCCTGCATCCGGCTCTCTGCTCAGTGGGGAGCCTGCTTCCCCCCTCTCTCTGCCTGCCTCTCTGCCTACTTGTGATCTTTCTTTCTGTCAAATAAATAAATAAAATCTTAAAAAAAGGGGGGGGCAGGGAGGGGTGCCTGGGTGGGTGGCTCAGTGGGTTAAAGCCTCTGCCTTCGGCTCAGGTCATGATCTCAGTGTCCTGGGATCGAGCCCCACATCAGGCTTTCTGCTCAGCAGGGAGCCTGCTTCCCCTGTCTCTCTGCCTGCCTCTCTGCCTACTTGTGATCTCTGTCTGTCAAATAGATAAATAAAATCTTAAAAAAAAAAAAAAGAATGGATATAAGCCTTCAGAGTGCAGAACAAAGAGAAGACACAGGGCATGAAAACCCAGGGAGAAGGTTGTTAGGTTATTGGGGCACCAGTTCAGTGGTATAGGAATGGCAGTAAAAACCTCAGATGATCCAAAGGAGATGACAGTCCCAGTCAGAATTGGATGTTCAAGGCTTATCAAGTGGCGTGAGAGAGTCTATGGGACTGGCACAGGGTCTGAAGCTGTGGATGACAGTGGGAAGTCACAGAGTTGTTGACATCACATAGGCAGAGCCTGAGGTATAGAGCTAGGATTCTAAAATCTCCCCAGATCCAACTGGAAGTAGACCTGTCTGATGTAGAGAAACAGAATGGATACTGAACAAGCCCAGAGTAATCCTCCAATACGTGATGCTGGAGGAAACAGCCAATACATTTTGGAGAGAGAATTTGTTAGGTGTGTAACAGTATATGGATAATGCACACTCTAGTATCTCATTCCAGGTAACAAAGAAATGAATTGCATCAAATTCTACCATAGGTACATTGGGTCACAGTACTTACAATCTAAAGACCAAAGCACATTCTAAGGTAATGATTAGAGAGAGAGGCTCTAGGTTCAATGACTATTGTAAGCATGAGCTGTCCACAGTAATTAGAAGGCTTTATAAGCTAGTCCAATTGCACCGCGATTGATTTTTAGTCATTTGGTAACTTCTTAAGCTAGGTATCATGCTAGGCACTGACTATGGATGCATACATGAACAAGATGAAATTTTCATCCTTGTTATCTTCTTTTAAAGTGGTATGGCATTAAGGTATATGGACTTGAGATCAGCCAGATTCCAAATTTGGGTTTCATCCCTTCTGAGTTACCATGGGTAGGTTACTTAACTAATGAATTCTTAGTTTCCTCATGTGTCAAATAAAGATAATAATGTCCAGATCACAGGACTATTAAAGTCCAATACAGCAAAGCATGCAGTGCCCTAATACTTAGCAAATTCTCAATAATTGTTAGCTGCTATTATCCTTCAACATTTTGTGAACAAGAACACACGGTTGTTGAGAACTGTAGTAGGAGACTCATATATGAGAACTGCTGCAGAATAATTTATACCTGATGGCAATCTAGACTTCCTTCTGTCACTTTTCCAAGAAATACTACTACAGAGGCTTTAGTGAGCTATATTCATATTAAGGAACCTGTCAGAGTTCCTAACTGGTGAAATTGGCATCTTGGTTGGAGATGATAAATGTAAAAATTAATGAAACATAAACATGTGAAGGACAGAGTTGTAAACATGGTGGGTGCTTCTTAAAAATCCAGAAATAAGGCACAAGACCCAGAAGTCTGAAGCTTCTGGGTATAGAGCCACAGAAGAGGATCCAAAAGAAGAAGAGACATTCAGGCAGAAGATACATTAGGTAAACTCTGCCACTCGACAAGAGTCCAGGAGTGAGGGACATGCCAGTGAGGGCATACCACTGGGTTCAAATTAGACCAGAAAAGAAGCGCAGGGTGGTGGTAAATCTGGGCTAGAAATACAAAGTGTGGTATTGACTGTGGTTGGTAAAACTGAGGTTTCTCTGCACTATCAGATAGTGTGGCTCATCAGCAAGGACTGACAATTCCAGAGGGAGAAAAAAAGATATATAAAAGTCCAAATTGGAACAAAATTGGCCATAGTTCTGGTCAGACTGAGGTAAAGTGGCTGTGGTTGTCAAAGGCATAGGCTCTTTCTTAAGTTCTGAGTCTTCAGGGAGGATCTTCCCAAGAAGGAGAATGTCATGTCCAAAACAGTGCCATTTAAGAAATTCCCTGAGCATGATCTAGAAGTCACTGGTACTTTAACAAAGAAAGGAAAGAAGAAGAAGGAAAGGAAGGAAGGAAGGGAAGAAAGAAGGGACTAGATCAGTTTAGCCTCAGCTACAACAGTAAGGACCTAAGATGAGAAGATGCTAACCAGTTCTATACTTAGGTTGATGAGAAAGAAAGAATCAAAATGTCTCTCCCTTATATATTATTGCAAATCTAAAAGATTTGTCCAAAAAAGTTGCCTTTTGATGTCTGAAGTTAATCTGTATAGCAATGCAAATGAACAAAATTTAATAATGAAAATCTAAGACAAATGCATAGCATTTCATCCCTTGGAAATGAAAGATTTAAATGTATGCATGGCAGATATAAGCAAAAGCTTATGTATATAGCTGATTGCTACTTTAAAATGAAACATATTCATACAAGTTCATATCATTCCTATAATGTAGGAGAGCAATAATAATCCCAGTAAAGACTTTACTGGGATTATTATTCATATCAAGAGAAACCTTTCTCAAATCACTCAACAAATAAATTTTGAGCTTTGGGGGCTACTGAAGAGAGGAAAAACAGAATTAATTTTCATGGGAAAAGTGATCAGATAAATATGAACAATGTAAGGTGTTTCTAAATCTTGCTTCTTTAGGAACTTTGTGAAAGTTCCACTGTCAACTGAAAGGGATTAGCATGGCTTTAGAACCCTGCTTGTGGGTAAACTTCTGCCCATCAAAACAAGAACCACTTTGAAATTAAAGCTCAGATACCACAAAAGAAAAGTTCTTCAACATTTGCACCATGTTCCAATAAATTTGCTTTAAATCAGAGAAAACAATTCTTAATCTCTGAGTAGAAATATTTCACACTGTTGGCTCAGTCTGCTTAAACAAATCTAATCTATTCTAATATATCAACTGTGAGAAGGTCTGGCGAAAAGGACCTGCACACTTTTTTTTTTTTTTAATTTTATTTATTTATTTGACAGACAGAGATCATAAGTAGGCAGAAAGGCAAGCAGAGAGAGAGGGAAGCAGGCTCCCTGCCGAGCCCGATGGGGGGCTCGATCCCAGGACCCTGGGATCATGACCTGAGCTGAAGGCAGAGGCCTAACCCACTGAGCCACCCAGGTGCCCCGACCTGCACACTTTTTATGCTATTGCTGTTGATGGGGTCACACAGAGGGCTTGTTTTCCATCTTTTCTTATGTCTGATAATAACTAGAACTGATGTGTAAACAGCTAAAAAGGCCAGGATAATGGAGCTCAAACAAGTAGAGGCCCTGTGAAAGAAAAAAAATGGATGGGACAATTAGAGAAATGAGTTTATTTAGATTATTGCAATGAGGAAAACGTTCATTAGTGAGAAACATCTGAGGAAAGGTGGAGGGAGGGCCTGCAGTTTTATAGAGGCAGATATGAAGGATGAAGATGGGTCCTACAGGAGTCGCTGAGAAATGGTGGAAATGAGTCTTCAGTGAGGGCAGAGTGGTCTTTAAAGGCAGCCACATCTCATAATACAAAAGCCATATCTCAGAGCTCAAATAAAGTGCAATGTTGTCACCCCTTTTTATTCTTTTAAAAAAAATCAATTGTTAGTTGGCTTAAATAAAATAGCTACTTTACTTTACACAATACTACATTATTCTTACTTACAAACTAAAGTAAATTGAAATAGTAAGTCGTACTACAAGTAATACAAATAGTAAATTTAGAAACAACTGCGATGGAAATGCTTTCAAATATATAGTTAAAAATAACTTAAATTACAGGGAAGGGAAGCAAAGTTTTGTAAAACATATATTTGAATTCTACAGTGGTTGTTTTTTGCAGATCTCTAAAACCAAAGAACTGGAATAACAAAATTAATGTATCTTTTTCTTTTTCTTTTTTTTTTTGGTGAATGAAGACTATACAATCCCTGAATCTATTTCTTGCACAGTGGTACTTCAATTATTATTTATTAAGGCAACTTTCAGACATACATAAAATCAACACAATAGCATTAGGAACACCCATGTACCACAACCTGACCTCAGTGATTGTTACTATTCTACCATTCTTATTTCTTTATTCCCCTAGAAGTTTTTACTCAAGTGTTTTAAATAAAAAACTAAAATCATATTTAAACAAAAACAGTATGAATATTTAACTGGAAATGACTTGTTTTTAAACAAAGGGAAAATACCATTATCAGAACCTTAAAAAGATCAACAGTAAGTCCTTAATGTTTTATAGTGTTCAGTCTCTGCAATTTTCCTCATCTCAAATAGAGGTTTATTGGCTTACTCAAATTAGGATCCTAATGAGTTGCATACATTGCATTTGGTTGAAATATCATTTTAAGTCTTTTTTAATCTCTAATATCTCACCTTTCCCTTTTTTATGCCATATAACTGTTTAATAATCTGAGTCTTCTTTTGTCACAGAATTTCTACATTCTAAGTTTGACTAATAGTTTCCTTAGCATTTCTTTTAATATGAGTTAGAATCTTGATGAAATTCTGATTCAAGTTTTATGGAAGGAAAATCTAGCAACTTTTTGTTCAGATTAAATCCTATTAGAGTTGAGGATATATTAAATACCTTCTTTAGATGGATCCTGAACACAAGTGAATTTTGGGGGCTCCAACTATTTGGTCTATTTCTCAGCGTCCAAAATGATCCCTAAAAAACAAACTTCAAATTCTAGGTGTATCCATAGAAAAAAGCGTGAAAACCCAAAGGACTGTATTTCTAAAATACTTTCCTTATTTGGACATAAAGGAACTAAACAGAAAGAGATGCTCAAAGCCCAACTTCACAGAGTTCACATCTCTTCCAGAGTGCTGTCTTGGGGTAAAAGCAGACCTTCTTCCTCCAAGATAATTCTAAACTCTCACTCCCATTTCAGTTATTGATGTGTAATACTAGATATCCACTATTTCTCATTTACAAATTTGCTCTCTTCAAATGTAGGATCTTTTAGGTTTTTTCTTTTACCTTGGACCCAAAAATCACTTCCAACTTCCAGATATTATCAGGTTCTAAAGGAATAAATGTTCATCTTGATGAAGATGAAGCTATACTTCTGGTTGTGCTAAAAGCATGTCAGGGGGGCTTCAGGACAGGTCCCCCTTGAAGTAAAGGGAAGGTTGCCACAGAAGGCAAAAATGAGAAAGAAGGAAGAAAGCAAACATAAATTACAAGTCCTTCATGGTTTAACCAAGGAATGGCCATGTCTATGTATTGAATTAATCTGTCCAAACCCTTACAGAAGATCACTCTGTTTCTATCACAGAGACATTTTAAGATATGTAAGACAAGAACATCAAATTTAAGTATACTGTCCTTTTTCTGGGATTCACAAATTACATCTGAGAAAGATAGAAACATAGATCCCTTTTAATTTATCATCTACTCACATCTCTTCCCTCAGCATCAGCCCTTTATTTTCTGAATCATTTTTATTCCTTTTCTTTGCTTATCTCTCCATTTTGGTAATACTGGCATGACTTTACATGCTAACAGCTCATTACTAGTTCCTGGTCATTTTAGTTTGTTTTTCATATTTTATCCATCTCCCACAGAAAGACTGTAACATCTAAATCATTTATTAGTCTTGGTAGGAAACAATCTTTTCTTTACATGTAATTTTTGAGTTGTTTAGATTCTGACTGACTTTATTAAGATGAATTGAGCCATGATAGGGGAGGCTTCTTGCTAATAGTTAATAAAGTTAAATTTTGTATGTGCAAAATGATCTCAGGGCCAGGGTGGATCTTATGATTAAAAACATTGTTTGTCCTGGCTTTTAAACAGGGAACATTGCTGGTTAACTTAGTAGGAAGCAGAACAAATATCTGGTCAACATCACCCTTGACTTTGGACACTTAATGATTTGTACATCTTGTTTGTTGAACTGAACTGGTTCACTTAACTCTAATGGCTGTTTTCAAGGTTAAATTCATTTTTAAGCCTTCAGCCATGGAAATGCAGGAAGTAAATACTCACAGAATGGCAGGCTTGTAATAGGAACATGGTGAAAAACAAGGTGCTCATTCGACTAAATACAAAAAGGAATCATAATACTGAAGCCAGTCTGAAGATAACATGACTTACTGATTGGGCAGCAAATACGGAGATTTTTTTTGCCACTATTTAACCAAACCTACATTAGCAATAGATTGCAATGTGAATAAGATAATCCAATAATCTTACTGTATTGGACTAGTTTCCTTAACAGTCAATTCAAGAATAATCAGCATTCTGATTATGATGTTAAGACACTTGACTTTTCCAGAATTATTTCTACTCACTGAGAGAGTGAAAATGGCAGCATTCGAACATAAGAAACACGATTATTGTGCTAAAGTGGGCATTTTAGTATAATATTTGAAATAAAGTTAAGGTATTCTTATCTTTAAAGGGAAGGCCAAATGTAAGGAAGTTTAAAAGATAGTTGAGGTCTTGAGGTACACGCTAACATAGAAACATTGCGTTATCTTATAATTCATGAGTTTAACAATAGCATTGAGGTATAATCCATTTAAAGTGTATGATTCAATTTATTTAGTATATATGTAGCATAGTACAAACATCACCGTAAAGTAAATTTAGCACATTTTGTTGCTCCCAAAACAAACCCTATGCTCATTAGCAGTAACTCCACATTCCCTCCTCCTCTCAGCCTGTAGTAATTAGTAATTATCTTTCTATCTCTATGGATTTGACTATTCTGGGTAATTCACATAAATTATATTACATAATACGGTCTTTTGTGACTAGCTTCTTTCACTTAGTATGATGTTACAAGATCCATTCAATACTTCTTTACTTTCTGTTGCCAAACAATATTCCATTGTAAAGAACCAGTATATTCTGTTCATCTCTTCATTAGTTGGTAAGAATTTGGATTGTTGTCACTTTTGGGCCAGTAAAAATAAAGCTTCTATGAATAGCTATGAAAAACTGTGTGTACATGTTTTTGTTTTGTTTTGTTTTCCAGTTTTATCAAGGTATAAATTGACAAATAAAAACTGTATATATTTAAGATGTACACTGTGATTGGCTCTATGAATATATTGTGAAGTGATTACCATAATCAAGTTAATTGATACCTACGTCACCTCACATAGTTACCATTGTATGTATGAATATGGTGAGAATACTTAAGATCTACTGTCTTAGATGGGGCACCTGGGTGGCTCAGCCAGTTAAGTGGCTGTCTTCAGCTCAGGTCATGATCTCAGGGTCCTGGGATCGAACCCCATGTTGAGCTCCCTGCTTGGTGGGGAGCCTGCTTCTCCCTCTCCCTCTGCCTGCTGCTCCCCTTGCTTGTGATCTCTGTCAAATTAATAAATATTTTTTTAAAAAAGGGAGAGAGAGATCTACTCTCTTCGCAAACTCCAAGTATACAGACAGTATATTACTAACCATACTCACCATGCTATCCATCATCCCCAGAACTTGTTCATGAAAGTTCATTTAAATAACTTGGCTGAATTCATTCTGTGAAGTCTATTTTCTCCACGGTGCACAGCCTCTGTTGTCCCTACTCAGATATTTTTCTTTTGTTTTACCTCTTCTCTTGGGTACCTAGAGGTCATTCCTAGGTCAGAGGTTTTGTTCTAGCCCCCTCAGCCAGTTAGATTTTTACCCTTATGCTACTGGATGTGTCGCTGCTTGGAGGCTGCTGTCATAGCTCAGGGCGTTTGCCTTGTTTGCTAATGTTCACTAGTGGTCAGGACCCCTGATGATTCCTCTCTGCTGTTTCCTGAGAAAGAACTGCACACTGTCTTCCAGACTGCCAGAGATAAGTGGTATTTTAACTGCAAGCTTGGTTTCCAAGGAAGTTGTTCCCGCATCAGGGCTTATTGTTTCATAAGCAAGCTCTGCCTGCCCCTGAGCTAGTGAAGCCTGGGGCATGCACGCGGCCTTCCCCAAACCCAAGGTTGGCAGTTGTTATGAACTGTTTGGGGACTATGTCTCTCCAACCGAATTCATATGTTGAAGGCTTGCCCTCGTACCTTAGAATGTGACTGTATTTCGAGATTGGGCCTTTAAAGAGATACAGTTAAATGAGGGTGTTAGGGTGGGCCCTAATCCACTATGACTTATTGGAAAAAGAAATTTACACACAGAGAGATGCCATGTGAGAACACAGTGAGAAAGAGGCCCTCCGTAAGCTAAAGAGAAAGGCCTCAGAAGAAACCAAACATTCCAACACCTTGATCTTGGACTTCCAGCTTCCAGAACTGTGAGAAAATCAAGTTCTGTCATTTAAGCCAGCCAATTTTTAGTCTTTGATTATGGTAGCCCCAACAAACTAATACAGCAGTGATCCTAGGAGGCTCTTTCCCTGGTTCTGTTAAGCTTCTAGCTGCTGTGCCATCTTGCTCATATCATGGAGCTATCAGCCTCCTTTTTTGTTGTTTTTTTAAGATTTTATTTATTTATTTGACAGAGAGAGACACAGCAAAAGAGGGAACACAGCAGAGGGAGTGGGAGAGGGAGAAGCAGTCTCCCTGCAGATCAGGGAGCCCGATGCAGGGCTCGATCCCAGGACTCTGGGATCATGACCAGAGCCAAAGGCAGATACTTAATGACTGAGCCACCCAGGTGCCCCAGTACTCTCCCTTTCTTATTCTGAATATTACTTAAGTTTGATTCATATGAAACATTTCATATATAACCATTATATAAAACAAGATACAACTATTTTTAAAAAGATTTATTTATTTGAGAGAGAGCAAGAGAGCATGAGTTAGAGGGGCTACTGGGAATCTGAAACAAACTCCACACTGAGTACAGGGCCAGAGGCAGGGTTCGATCTTATGAGCCTGCGATCACCATCTGAGCCCAAACCAAGAGTTGGACTTACTGAACAAACTATGCCACCCAGTGCCCCAAAACAAGACACAAGAGGCTTTCAAAATTTTTCTTGGCAGCTGTCAACCAGGTTTTACATTTTCAAATTCATGTGGACACTGACCTCTAAGTTAGCTGAAAGCAATGAGGTTGGCAATAGGACTTCTCTTAAATAATAACCACTTGGTGAACAAAATCTGATTCTACTGGTTAGAGTTCTCTCAACCTCTGAAGCAAGGGGAATTTTGTGACTTATTTAAGATGGAATTACTTATCATGGCTTGGTATCCTGCTCTTATGATCTAATATTGCCAAGAAAATCAATGAACAAAGTGTTAAAATTAAAATGGGGGAAAAAGTTTGAATGAGGAAAGTTTGTTTAAAAGTGCCTTTCAAATTCTTAGCCCAGCTTAGAAAATAGCTTCTTTATAAAACTCTGAAGCTTTTCAGTATTACTTACAGATTGATTTATATCCTCTAATTCATTGCCAAGGTCTGGTATACACTCAGTACTGTGTGGTTTTCAATGTGAAAATGCACATTAAATCAAAGAAGAGAAATGGAGTCCTAAAGAAATGTTTCATTTAAAATTATGAAATATAAAAAGACTACAATTACTACCATTTTTAAAGTTCTTTAAACCCAGGAGTTTGCATTCTATCTTTTAACCAGAAAATAATAAGCTTTAGCAACTTTAGTAAACAAAGTTCCTTCTTACATTTGACTTAGAGGAAAAAAGACTGATCAGAAGAAATTGAGTCGATAACCAATACTTAGTTAAAAATAATGTTTTAGTTTTTGTACTGAAGTCAGTTGCTGTCTGTCCCAGTATCTCCTATCTCTACCCCTACATGATTATCCAGTAAAAATAATCTCAAATCCATAAACACTCATGTTGGCAAAACAAAAACAAAAACAAAAACAAACAAACAAACAAAACCCTTATTTTTAAAAATTATTTTCTTTACTGAGACTAAAAAGAGAAGCAAGATTTTGTTTTTAAAGGTTTTATTTATTTATTTGACAGTGAGAGAGGGAACACAAGCAGGGGGAGTGGGAGAAGGAGAAGCAGGCTCCCCACTGAGCAGGGAGCCTGATGCAGGACTCGGTCCCAGGACCTTGGGATCATGACCTGAGCCAAAGGCAGATGCTTAACCGACTGGACAACCCAGGCACCCTGAGACAAGGTATTTTAGAAGAATTTATGACGAATGTTAAGCACCAAGTCTTAACACATTTACTTTTATAAGGCATAGGTCCTACTTATAATAATCATCAGCAAGTCTATTTATAGTTTCTATCCCCAAAATAAATCCTCAGTCTGACCACTTCTCACCATCTCCATCACCTCCACCCAAGACTAGGGCTGAGACAGATAGAATTCACATATACAACTGTACTGGTCATTAAAATATTGAAGCAATTCTGGCAAGCTTGTATATGGCCTCTTAGCCATGTGCTGAGCCTGCCAGGTGCCCCTGCCAGCCACTCTGAGCTTTCCTCTGAGACACCCTATGACTGCCCTGGATATAGAAACTGAAGGGTTAACACCTGATATAGCAGGAATCCCACCCACATTTTGATGCTTGTGACTGGTCAGTATGTATGACATATGGGACCTACATCTGCCCTAGACCAATGGGGTCCTCTCTTGCAGGAGACTCCCTGCTATCATTCATATTCTTTTGACATTTGTTCTACAGGAAGGCAAGGTGATTTTTACTATTACTAATGCAAATCAGATCATATTGCTTTCCTCTTTAAATTCTTCAGCAGTTTCCCATTTTGTTTAGAATGAAATCCAAACTCCTACCTAAGCTTAGTTGGTTTGCAGATGACTCTATCTGTTCCTGAAGTCTAGTCAGTGGCTATCCTACAATTTCCTTCCCATGTGCTTGTTCCTTCTTTCCCTCTGCCATAATACCCTTCCTTCCAATGCTTCCAGTCCAAAACTAGTTCTTTCATTAACAATAGACTCAAATGCCATCTCCTTAGGATGTTCTTTGATCAACCTATAGCATGTAATCTCTCCCTCTCAAGCATTGCTACCAATATTCCTCTGTTCTCTTAAAACCTTAATTGCTGATTTTTATTTATGAATTACCTTCTCCTATCAGTGAACCATATGTACTTTGAAAGATATATTTTTAACCCAGATATAAGCTTTCATTTCAGTCATCAGTAAGTTCTCATCCAGAAGGAACTTGTCTTCCTATTTATTAGCTGACTTCTTTCTTTACGATAAACCTCAGTTTTAGGTCATGGTACGAAGAGAGTCTTCATAAATTTGCACTTCATGGTGAGTTAACTTTGGCTTATGGGAAGGGAGCTGTGACAATTCCCCTCAGGACACATTGCTGCCTGCTTAGGAAAACTTAACTATAGTTTATAAACTTGAAGGAAAATAAGGTAGAACAACTCCCTAAAGAGATTCTTTCCAGATGTTTTTTGAGTAAAGTTAAATCCTTATAATCATTCAATGTTCACTAGTCTCCTTGCTCGAGTTCATCCAACTATACAAGTCATATTTCTTCTCTAATAAAAACAGTTTTAAGCCAATGAAAGTATTTACTGGCACTGGTTCACTTCTATTGAGAAGTGAATATTTTAATATTTTTAAGCAGATGATCTAACTGCAAAGCTAAATTATTTGTACTTCTCATAAATCCTATCTTTTATCATCAAACAATTATTTTTGGAATTATAATATTTTAGTGCCAGAGTTCCTTAGAGTCCAGATAGAGTTCCTTAGAGTCTATTAGCTAACACCTAACAGAATATGCTGGGTATTGTTTTAAGTGCTTTCTATGCAGTAATTCATTTAATCTTGACAATAACCTCTGAAATAAGTACTATTAATATCATCATCCTTATCTTAAAGAAGGAAAAACTGAAATACAGAGAAGTTAAGTAATTTATCCAATGTCACAAAGCTAGTAAACAGCAGAGATGGAATTTGATCCCAGCCATGTCTTGTTTGCATTTATATGGCAAACATATCCTTGTTCTAACCCCCTTCTCCCTCACCTAGTTTTGAGGTAAAATATTTGACTTCTCAGCTCCCCTTACATATTGAGGAAGATATGTGGCCTTTCTCTGGCAGTAAGAGTAGACATAAGTTCTTGGGAAAGATTTCCCTTCCCAAAGAAAAAAGAAAACTTCATAAAGAAAAATATCTGGCCATTTGCCTTATTTACATTGTTGCTCTCATATCCTAATTTTAGGATACTTATTACTTATTTTTTAGTGAGATTTATTTTTTCTTATTTAGTCAATACCTGAAAAATAGTTTTAGGAAGAAAGGCAGAGTGAGATAGGATACAAGCAGCTTAAATTCAGGTATATTGCCTCTCCTCAGTTCTGCTGTGTGCTGTGCCCTGGGGCATGTCACCACTCCGTCCCTACACTAATGAGGACATCGATTGTGTCCTCAGCAATCAATGTGGTATAAATGTATACACACTCTCCACTTCAGGGTGAGCAGGGTGGTTTACTGAGAACTCTTATGTCACAGAATTTTATTTCTTTGGAGCAGGAGGGTAGTTGAAGTGATTTATTTATTTCTCTTTAACTGACTCTGGTGGATTGATACAACTATTTTTCCTCTTTGTTAACCCATTGGCAACCTGCTTCTTTTAAAGTTGAGCTGTTAGCAGAGTTTCTCTGTTCTTTGTGTTACTCTACAGCATGGAGACTGCCCCAGTTTCTCATACAGCCCATGCACAGCCTCAGACTCTGCCATTCCAAGTAGGGACTGATGGTAGGCTCTTCAGAGCCAAATAACCCATCTCCAGTTGTTTGTGCTGAAAGGTCTGAAAAAGAAATTATCTGCAATCATTGTCCTCCCTCGTGGGTTTTGGCACACATTCTTCAACTATCTAAACTAACGAGTTATTTTAATTGCTAATTTCATTGACAATGAAGAATCTTTTCTCCCCATTTGTCCTCTATTTTGCAACATTTAAGGGAGAAAAAGGTGTTCACAACAGTTTCCGTCCCCCTAATCTTTGGCATATTTTTTCCTCTTTGGGAAAGGAGTCATAAGTAACATACTTAGGGCCTTGACGTGTATCATTACTTTTTGACTGAGTCTTTTCCTAATTTATTTTGATTAGCGTCTAGGAAGTCCCAGTATGTACTTTAATAGTATATCTCTTCCTTAGCAGCCAGATATGTTCAGAGCCCAGGATGCTAATGATATCATAACCACAAATACCACATAGGGCACTGTAATCGCTTCACAGTTCTCAGATACCTCCCACCTGATGCTAAGATTTTGAGACTAAGAATTGAGTGCAAAAGGTTTATCAGGGAGGCTAATAGGAACCAGATCTGTGGATTTTAGCCAGTGTTTTCTCAACTTCACCACTATTGATATTTGGAAAAAAGAATTATTTGGTGTGGGGAATGTCCTGTGCATTCATTGTAGAGTTTAGCCGTATTCCTGGCCTTTACCTACTAGATGCCAGTAGCAAATGCTTCTCGTTTCTATAACATTCTAAAGTATCTCCAGACTTTGTCAAATGTCCACTGGGGGAAGCGGGGGTTGGTGGAGGGGGTTGGTGGTAGTGGTGGTGTTCAAAATCACTCTCAGCCAAAAAGCACTGGTTTAAGAAAGAAGAAGAACTGTGATGCAACTAGAATAAAGGTTTCATTGGATTGTTTGGAAAGCCCTGGAGCTGGGATCCTTTTCAGAATTGCCCCAAATCTGCTTTAATGAATATTAGATATAGGCTGCTCCCAGGAAAGAGACATTAGTTTGACAAGGCAGCTCCCTTTAGCAAGCCTGAGTGGGCGGCCTCAGGAGGATGATGTCTCCAGCTCAAGGCCCCAGCAATTGGGGGAATGAGTGCTGCAGTCCTGAAAGGTGACCTGGTGGAACAATAGCATCCCTACATCAGTCAAGCAGGGTACCCAAGCCTCGTCAAATACTTTTGAACATAAAATACTGAGTAAAATATTGGTCTGGGACTTGACCCCCATAAGTAAAGTGAGGGTTAAATAAAACAGTGCATGTACAGTTTCTGGCATATGTGATGTGCTAATTAAGTTCTAGCCACAATTGTTTTGCTCACATATGTAATTCTTTAGGCATAATTAAAATAAAACAAAGCCAAGCAGATTTATACCACACTCTTAAGATTACCTAACCACTTTCTTTGGTTGCTTAGCAATGAAGGACAAAAGGACAAAGCTACCAGTGTGACCAAATACTGAATTTACATGATTGGAATTTTAGCCCCAAGAAGTCTTTCAATAGTAGATATTGTCTTAATGTGAAAATGACAATAAATACTCCATATCTGACCTTATACTTATATTGAAATATGTTTCCAGATATAAAAGCTATCCTTCTCCTTTGCAATAATTTTCAACTGGGAGACATTTTCACTGAGGAAGAGTTTTGCTTACTACTTAAGTTTAGACTCTTATGTACCATGATGAATCAACAAATGCAATAGAATAATATGTTTTCTTAAATATCTTGGGTCAGTGGAGGAAAAAACAGAGGCAACCTTCATGTGTTAATGATATTTAACAAATGAAATGACAAATGTGAAAACAATGTTTTCAGACTATTTCAAATAGAGATAAATAGAATTCAGTGAAGGAGAACTGAGTAATGAGAGGACACACCATAGCATAAGCAAGATCTACTCAAAAGGACTGACATTTTGCTAATTAATCCATATATAGAGAGAGAGAGAGAGAGAGAAAGAGAGAGAGAGAGAGAGAGAGAAGAGATATATGTCACTCATTCTATTTCTATAGCTACCAAATTGCAAACCATCATTAGCAATAAGTGTAGTAGAAAGAATATGAAGAATATTTTGTTAGTAGATTGTTAAACCTTTTCCAGTATTGTAATTTCAAGCACAACCACTGAAGTGACTGAGTCATTAAAATAATGTGAGAGTAGTTTAAAAACAGCTTACTGTTTAACAGAATGAATATCAACAGCATTAATGACAATGACTTAGAAGATGGTCCATCATAAGCAAAATTTAAGGAATCACTTTAATCACAAGTGAAAAAAGAGAGACTACCAAAGCACATTTTCAAACCATTAAGCTCAACTTTAGCAATTAAAACACTATTTATCATATCAAATTAATTTTAATGTTCTTAGTTCTAGAGTTCCCTTTCAAAATTTGGGTATTTTGGTAACCACTTTTAGCAAAAATAATTCCAAACTTAACCAGAATATGAAACATAATTACTTCCTGCATCTTAATAAAGTCACATAGAAGCCTTCCATATTTGTCTAGAATTTTTTGAAACTTTTTTAAAAAGTGTGATATACTATAAATTTATTCTTATTTTAAAGCAGTAAAAAGACTATAGCATAAATAGTTTACCCTAAATTATTAATATATATTTATACATTATTATAATAAAAAATATGCAAGGTAAAACTTAAGTTCTTAAAAATGTTTTCCTTGCAAAGTAGTCTATATATCTTACTCAATTTTGAGAATCTGAACTTTTTAAGAAATTGAATTGTGTTATATTGTCAATATTGATGCATGTATCAAATGTAATGCTTGTTTATGCTTCTTCTCTTAAAAAAAAAAACCTGCCTATAACTTCAAGATTTAGTTAAAAAACCACCAATTCTGTGAAGCTATTCCTGAACTCCACACCACCACAGTTAACAATAGAGTTAAATACTTCCTCTGCAAGTAGCCTTTATAGCTCTTTCACATTTCACTGTCCTTTTATCATCTTCTGATCTTCTTTCCCAGAAAGTAAACTCTTTTAGGACATAATCTGTAATTTATTCATCATTGAAATCACAGTTCCTGGTTCAGTCCCTGGCACATGGAAAACATTCAATAAATGTCTAGTGAACAAATAAACAAAATAATTAGTTAATTAATTGGAAGGCAGAAGCAATTACTCCTATCAGTAATAAGACTCAAAAATCTGCAGCATGTGATCCCTTGAAACACAGCAATGTCACAAAGCTAGTTTGTAATGTTCATACACCATCCTGGCTTTTTCATACTGGAGAAAAGCAAGAATAGTTACTGTAAGAATTTACAGATTGTAAATCAATTTATCAGCAAGTGTTTCCCAAACTGTCATCTCAACCTGTCATCTTGAGGAATGATTTCTTAGGAGAAGTAAGAGGAAGGGTATCAGAGAGCTGTGCTGAAGAATAACCAGTTCAAGAAAGTAATTGAACTTTGAATAAAGTAGCTGCTGGGGACACATCTGTTTAGGACTCATATGAAAGACGACAGAAGAGACATGGACCCCTTTATGAGTTGTGTGTAAGTTCCAACACCATGTCTGATACACTTATCAGCTGGAAATATAAGCCAAGTTCCTACCCAATTTTCCTTTTCGCCCTTGGAATTGCTTGGCAGAAACTGTTATGCTTTGGTAACAAAGAACTACCAATTCCTAGCAGCCTAAAACAACAAAGATTTCTTTCTCACTTGAATGTCTACCAGCTGGTGGTTTTGCTCTGCACCATCCTCACTGAAGACCTAGGCTAATTAAAAATCCCCTGTCTGAAACATCCTGGTCATCTTGGCAGAAGTAGCTTTTGAGGGTGAAGCAACAGCAACTAAATGCTCCAGCTCAAAAGCGATATGTGTCATTTCTGCACATGACACATATTTTCCAAAAATAGTGGCCCCACCCAACCACAAGGTGGCAAGCAGTGCCATTCTACTTTGTGCTCAGAAGCTGAGAAGCCAGCACTTACTACCACCCCTAAGACTAACTCATTTAGGAGGTATGCCTTGACAGATTACCAGGATCTTGTCAAGGGGATTACCTTCTTTTCAGTTAGGAAAAAATAAAAACCAGACCAGACCAAACCTAAAAATCTTTTCTCCTATTAATTTATTAGCCTAAAATTTGCCTTTAAGAGATGAACTATACTCTGTGAACACCCATTATGTGGGGCAAAAGAAAACAGGCACAACGATGACATACTACATGATAACATGAAGTTCAGGAACAAGTGTGCCTAATTGATGGTGAGAGAACATTGGAGGGCGATTGCCTCGGGGTGTATACTGACTGGGAAGAGTACCTTCAAGGGGCTACCAAGGTTCTTTCTCTGCCTGTACATACAGAAAAGTTGACTGAACTGTACTCTTAAGATTCAGATGTTAAATGTGTGTGTTATACAATGGCTATCAGACACATGAAAAAATGTTCATCATCACTAGCCATCAGGGAGATTCAAATTAAAACCACATTGAGATACCACCTGACACCAGTTAGAATGGCCAAAATTAGCAAGACAGGAAACAACATGAGTTGGAGAGGATGTGGAGAAAGGGGAACCCTCTTCCACTGTTGGTGGGAATGCAAGTTGGTGCAGCCACTTTAGAAAACAGTGTGGAGATTCCTCAAGAAATTAAAAATAGAGCTTCCCTATGACCCTGCAATTGCACTACTGGATATTTACCCCAAAGATACAGATGTAGTGAAAAGAAGGGCCCTCTGTACCCCAATATTTATAGCAGCAATGGCCACAGTCGCCAAACTGTGGAAAGAACCAAGATGCCCTTCAACGGATGAATGGATAAGGAAGATGTGGTCCATATACACTAGGGAGTATTATGCCTCCATCAGAAAGAATGAATACCCAACTTTTGTAGCAACATGGATGGGACTGGAAGAGATTATGCTGAGTGAAATAAGTCAAGCAGAGAGAGTCAATTGTCATATGGTTTCACTTATTTGTGGAGCATAACAAATAACATGGAGGACATTAGGAGATGGAGAGGAGAAGGGAGTTGAGGGAAATTGGAAGGGGAGGTGAACCATGAGAGACTATGGACTCTGAAAAACAACCTGAGTGTTTTGAAGGGGCGGGGGTGGGAGGTCAGAGTACCAGGTGGTGGGTATTAGGGAGGGCATGTATTGCATGGAGCACTGGGTGTGGTGCAAAAACAATGAATACTGTTACACTGAAAAGAAATTTTTTAAAAAATTAAATTAAAAAATAATTCTCATATATAGAACATAGGCATTAATGGAAGCTGGGGAGAAATGAAAGATTTGTGTAAGTCCATCTCTCTCTCTCTCTCTTTGTTTTTCCTCATACACTCTTACACACACATTTTATTTCTTTTTATTTAAATATAATTACTGAACATATAGGGTATTATTAGTTTCAGAGGTAGATTTCCATGATTCATTAGCCTTATATAACACCCACTGCTCATTACATCACCTGCCTCCTAAAGCCCATCTTTTATCTAGCACATTGTTTTAAAAAACAACAGCAACATCAACAAAACTGCATCTGTAATTCAAATAAGAAAACTATTCACCTAGAATTCATGAGAAAGTGAAAAGTGAAACACTGGAGATGTTTAAGTAATTTCTATAAGCAAGCCTTTTCTTAAGTGATTTCAAAACATCTTCATCTTCAATAATAGGTATATGCAGCTGATACACTTAGTCAACTCTAAAGATACTCTAATGTAATAGAAAAAGAGATGCTTCCTGGAAGAGGCTAATGCAAAAAAGCCAGCTTGTCAGAAACCCCTATCAATGGACATGAAGTTTTAAATAAAATTATTGATCCATAGGCAGAACTAAAAAGCACATGCCAGGGGGTCATAAAGTAATATGGTTCTGGTTTTTATTAGGGATTGAAAATTTGCAATAACTCTTCATTATTATAGGCCTTTACTCTACATACTACTTAATGAGGCTTTGAAAATCCAGAATTTCATCTTGAGTGGTCTTTGTACTTATTTAAGAAAATAAGGGTTACATTTGGAGATTGAGTCCTCTTAGAGAAATTCCATTTACTATATAATAATCTTTTTTAAAGATTTTATTTATTTATTTGACAGAGAGAGATCACAAGTAGACAGAGAGGCAGGCAGAGAGAGAGAGAGAGAGAGAGAGAGAAGCAGGCTCCCTGCTGAGCAGAGAGCCTGATGCAGGACTTGATCCCAGAACCCTGAGATGATGACCTGAGCCAAAGGCAGAGGCATAACCCACTGAGCCACCAGGCACCCCACTATATAATAATTTTATAAGGAAATGTGTATTGTTTCATATTAAATGTATTGTGAGTATAGGTAAAACTCTAGTTATTTTGACACTTGAATTAAACTAGCTGATTTCTTCAGATTGTTTAATAATTTACAAACAATGATCTTCCTTAATGGTTCTCAAATTTGTTCAAATGGCTAGAGACATCATGAAGACCTTTTCAGAATACCATAATCTTTTTAGCATATTTTGAAATTTCATATTTAATTCCTTCACACAAATAAGAAACTACTATCTTAGTCCAAAAAAGGAAAAAAAAAAAAACCCAACCACACCCATACACATACACACGAAATATAAATTCACAATCATTAGCACACAACTTCTGAAAAGAAAAATAAATTATCAAATCAAGTATGTTAAACTGTTTTTAGGTTTTCTATATTCACTTGCTACTTTTAATTCAATAACAATAAATAACATATAAATAATAAATAATATACTTATGTATCATATGCTATAATGCATAATAAATAAAAATATTTATATATTATACACTATAATAAATAATACTGAGTTCAATAATTCAATAACTAAAGATCACTAATAGACAACAAAAAACCAAAGCTATCACTAAAGCTTTTAATAAAATTTTAAGAAGGAAAAAATTAAAAATAGAAAAAGTCTATTATTTTCATGCTTTTTTGAAAAAAATAGGAAAAAAATATTATTTAGCATTAACCTCAGAACACTTTCTTCCAACTTAAAGAATCCCAGAGTTTCAGAGCACATAGCTTGTTTGATCTCTCTGTCAATGATAAGAAGAAGATATCCTTTTTGGTTTTATTAGAACTGCTAAAGCTTCCTTGGGATCTGATTTTATTTCAGCTCCTTTATTACAGTGAAGGCAGAGGAGAATTGGAAAGTGTTTATGTATAAGGGCTATACCAAGAAATATCACAGGACAATAACCTCTAATTTTTTTTACTCCTATACTACTAGAAAGAATTTTGGCAAATTGTATGCCTCTTTGCACATTTTTATCTTAACCATAATTTTTTTTATCATAAATCTGTATTATAAACAATATAACTTCTGGTCTGTTTAAATATTGACATGTAAATAAAACTGCTATATTTTATATCCAAAAGGAATAAACATTATTCTCTATTTTAATTAAATATTGAATTAGCTCTTCTTTACAAGTCAGAAATTTCATATTGCTTCCTTCTCTGCTCAAAACTTGTATTTCCATTCCACTTCTCCTACAGAATTTTACCCTAATCCAATCTATTTTTATATTTGAAATTATTTTTTTAACCAACCTATCTTACTTTCCTGACCAAAAATCTGTACATAAATTAAAATGTTTTTTAAATCTATGAGACCATAGGGGAGCCTGGGTGTCTCAGTGGGTTAAGCCTCTGCCTTCGGCTTAGGTCATGATCCCAGGGTCCTGGAATCAAGCCCGCATTGGGCCCTTTGCTCCACAGGGAGCCTCTCTGCCTAGTGCTCTGCCTACTTGTGATCTCTCTCTGTCAAATAAATAAATAAAATCTTTAAATTTACAAGACTATAAAGCTGTGTTAAAATATTCCTTCTAGATTTAATTATTTCAAATAATAGTAAATAATTAATCAATATTATATAAATAGTATAAATATTGATAATTACCTGACATAGAGAAGTAATATTTTATTGGAAATGTAAATTAGTAGGTATGGTTTTTTTTGCAATTGGTTCGCTACTTATTTCTAGGATGAGACCACAAACATTCCATTCCCACTCTTCATTTTTTATAGATGTAATTGCTGAGAAATTATACAGATGAAAACGGAAGGAGTTTTGTATACCAGTGTTACTTAATTCTTTGACTCCTTCCATGTTTTGTGGTAAAAATTGCACACTAATTGTATTAGTAAACCATCACATTGATACATTATCAAAAATTATTTTCAGATCTATCATCTGACACTCAAGATGTGCTCCTTCAGTATTGTTAAAAGAGAAGAACTGACCTAAACTGCAAGTGAATTTGTTATAGTCAAAAAGCAATGTACTTCTTCAACTTCTTGAAAGTATAGCCAAATGAACTTATCAAGACTATAAAATGACTACTCATTGTATCTTTTACTCCTACCTCTAAGCAATTTATCAAACTGATGCACTCAAAAAGAATTGGAAAAAATTCAAAATATTGTTAACTTCAACACATCTTGCCCCAAATAATTTTTAGTTGTTTATTTTTATTTCATCATGTTTTATATATATTTTTATTAAAACTTTGGCACTATAGATTTAACTTTTTCAAGTTATGGAAAATGTCTGTCTTATAACCTAATATAACCTAATTAGCACAGTCACCCTACTACCTCTTTCCTTGGCTGTTCAAAGTTCTTATAATTTGGGTTTTCTATCAGTATATGTCATCTTTGGAGGACAAGTATAGGTATGGGATACAGGGAGAAAACAGTTTATTGAATTATATGCAAGCCATTCTGCTAAGAGATGGAAGCTGTTCCTTAGATCTCATCTCATTCTCCTCTTCCTAGTTCCCTGGTGTCCAGTCTGAAAGACCTCCTCACAAGCTTTGAATATGCCAAGCAGAAAACCACTTCCTGGAATGATTCCTCACTTCATTAAGATACCTGATCAAGGGACACCTGGGTGGCTCAGTTGGTTAAGCAGCTGCCTTCGGCTCAGGTCATGATCCCAGCGTCCTGGGATCGAGTCCCACATCGGGCTCCTTGCTCCGCAGGGAGCCTGCTTCTCCCTCTGACTCTGCCTTCCACTCTGTCTGCCTGTGCTCGCGCTCGCTCTCTCTCTGACAAATAAATAAATAAAATCTTTAAAAAAAAAAAAGATACCTGATCAAATATATCTTATCAAATGAAGAACCCCACCACTCAACTGTCCCCTTACTCTGCTTCACTTATTTCTTTAAACTTATGTCCACTCGATATATTATATATTAATTGGCTTATAACTTGAATTCACCCTTGTCACAATTTAAGATCCATGAGAACAAATATTTTTGTTATTCCTGCTGTGTTCCCAGCACCTAGACCAGTCCTTGATACAGCATCTCAAAAGTTTTTCAGGATATAAGTGGATGAATGAATGGGAATCTCTCAGATCGCATTTAAGAGTAAAATAGTAAAAGGATAAAAAAGTGAACTAGGATAGGGTTAATAATAGTAATAGTATATTTTGCCAAATATGGACATTTAGAAAATTGTTATATTTCTTAAAACAAAGAAATCTTAAACAACAAAACTGAGTAAGAATCCACTATATCAGAAACAAATGAGTATATTAAACTGTTCTAGAAATTCACTACATTTTTCTTATTTTCTTACTTCATACTAGTGAAAACTTGAGCAAGGAAATCATTGTTACAAATGCTTTGGCTGTCAACACTTATCTGGGTCATGCCAGGATACAATCTTATTCTCACTTAATCTTAAGAAATAAGATTATTTCTTATTTCAGCTGAGACATTGGTAGTTGATAACTGGATTAAAAACACTAAAATATATTTGAAAGCAAACAAAGAAAGAAACAAAAATGTTGGATGACTGATTTAAGATGAAATTGAACATTTCATCTAACAGCTTTCTAGATAGAATGTTTAACTTAAAGAAAAGAAGAAATAGTCTTTGTGGAATTTGGGGTTTCAGAAACTGAATCGCGACAAGGAAATTATTCTTCAAAGCATCCTTCAGATTACTTTCATAAAGGTGAGAGCCCACAGATAAACTTAAAGGAAATTGTGACATTACACCTGACATTATAACTGAGATTTGAGGCATACCTGAAGTGGAATTTGCTAATTACTATCCTTTCTGTATCCTATCTCTTTGGGCTTTACCATTTACATGTATCATAAAAGATGTCATTTTATGTATTACCTCCTGGCCATTTTTCATTTGTTTCTTTAAGGTTTAGCTATATGGTTCATTTATTCTTTGGTATCTTTTATGTCTAGTAACTTGGAAGAGATACATGCTGTTTTACTTGAAATCTTACAATCAAACCAATAGTCCCTAATTATCAGTGTCAAGAATGAAACAGCGATTATTTGCTTTCTCAATGACAGGACAAAGTAATTTGCATATTTGTACTTTCCTTAACACCCCTATCCTCTCTTTGGTGGTGTTTTGCTTTTTGTTTATAATCTGGAATGTTTTTATTATAATCTGGGATGATTTTTAAGTTATCATCAATTTCAAAAATTACATTTATTTTGTAAATAGACAACAGTTGTTTACACTTTATTTAAATGGTTTCAGTGCTCAACATCAGTGTTTTCCTATCATGGTATAGGTAAGTTTTTATTTTGATGTTATCTCTTGTTTGAGTTCATCTTCAAATGATGTTGGTGCCCCTAGGCACATGGTCCTATTTCACCCGCTGCTCATCACTGTCACTAACCAATTCTAACCCCTCCAAATTAGGAGATCTTAAGGGGGTAGACCAGCATTTCCTCATTTCCTACAAAGGATGCAATACCTCACTACCTTCTTAAGAAGTTTAGGAGTCTTTGGTGGCTCCATTAATTGGTCTCATCTGTGCTCTAGCTAATAAAAATCCACCAACATTACATTCATGTCATAGCATTATTGCTATTCTCTACTATTGTTATTCATTTATCTTTTTAATAGGTTTAAAAGGGAAAGAGCAGGTCTGAAAGGAAGATTTGGTCACATCACTCTTTTGCTTCAGATGTCCTAGCTAAGTCCTCACCTATAGAGTAACTTTCATACTCTATAAAAGAAAGATCCTTCATTCTCTGGACCAGCCCACCTAAATCTTATACCAGAGCAAGTGCCCCATTCACCTCACCTAGATCTGGTCTTCTGTGTCTAGATAAACACAGAGGAAGATTTTTTGTCCCTAAGCTAGTTTAGACAGAGTCCAAAATTAAAGCCATCCCTATTTTACTTATTTTACTTTGCCTTTGATATCTTATTAAGTACCGAAAGTATGAATGAAAAATCAGTTCAAAGTAAATAAGCACATCAACAAGCAGTTGAACATGGAAACATGTAGGGTAATTATCTATGAAATACCTGTTTTTATATCTTGACAAATATCAAAGGAACTAGCATCCTAAGTAAAGCCATCAATAGTGCAAGCCAACAAACACCTTGGAAAAATTTACCAGTGCTTTTGGCCATGAATATTACTTCTCAAATGTTAATAAACAAGAAGAACTACCCTAGTCAACCAATAATATCATTCACAAGCATCATAAGGGAACTCTCAGCAACTCTTCAGTCACAACCGTCTGACTATGTTGACTGCCAGGTCAAATATTTTTCTAGCTTGAAAATCAAATGAAGAACATCTTTATAGTTTGTTCTTAATTCTCCTCTATATATTGCTTATTATAAACAATTTTATGAGTTCCCATGACATTTATATGTAGAATAACTGTTAAACCTAAGTTAAATTTCTCAAAAAATATTACTGTGTCTAATGAAGTCAGCTTTTCTGATCTAAGTTAATCTTTCTTGCAATCAACTTTAAATTATATTCAAACTTCTAGGCATACTAGATTATGAGTTGCTCTACAGCAAACACTAGGTATGTTTACTTGGTCTAATTAACTAGGATAAAAGGATCAGCCAGCAGTACCTTGAGATATTTGCTGTAGATTTCTAAAAATACGTGTAGAAATGGTTCTGTACCAAAAGGTGCTTAATGAATTTGTGGGCACTCAGAAGTTTGGACAAATAAATCAGGAAAAACACATTTTCTCTTTTAGACAATGGTAAATCAAGATAATTTTTATTATCTAGTTAATGCTAATCATTTATCATATCTCTTATTAGCAGTGAACCAAATGCCTCTATCTGTAATTAATATCTAATAAGCTTTTAATACTTACCACAATAAAATGACTGGTTTCATTTATACACACCCCAGTTTTTTCCACATAAAAGGCACATAAATACAAATTAGTATCCACTTTTACCAATAGATGAAATTGAGTTACTATTAATTTTGCATGCACATTTCTATCAAGCATCAAAGAAGTGGTCAGCCTTCATTTGTACACAGTCATTGGATGGCAAATACTTTTTTTCATAGGAATCTGAGAATTCAAAAAAATTAGTTGCTAAAGGTCCGCTATTACCAAAAGTATTAGAAACAGGATAACCAACTTAAAATAAGAAAATAGGTTTTTCAGATATAAAGCTCTGATGATCAGATCCCTAGCATTATAATAAAAATTTTTTTAAATTTCCAAGTGAGTTTAAAACAGTTCTTCTCTTTGGTACATCTTTGGAGAGCAAGATTTTTGGTTTTTGGCAGTGGCGGCAGAGTCCCATAGTCTCTATTGCCTCTTATAGGAGAGGAGATGGCTTTTACTAGAACAAATACTTTGAGACATCAACAATAGCCAATTTTGGCAATGAAAGAAAGTAGTTGTGCCTCTCCTCCTTCCTCAGTGAAGCTCTCCTCAATCTCCTTTGTTTTCCAAGCCCTCCCAAGCTCTTAATTTTGAAGTATCTCAAGATATTCTCAGTCCTCTACTTTAGTTACAATCACTTGGTGATTTCATTCAGGTTTGAGGTTTAATCTACCTTCTCTCTATTCTAATGCTCCCAAATTCTTACTTAAGTCCAGACCTTACTCCCAAACTCCAGATTCGAATAACCAATAGCTGCCTCAACATTTCCACTTGGATGTTAAATAGCATGCCAAAGTCAGCATGTCCAAAACTCAGCTCCTATTCCTTCTCTACAGAGACCTTTGATCTAGATGTTCGTTCCCTTTGCTGGAAGATTTCCCATCTACACACACACACACACACACACACACACAGGAACGACGCAAAAATGGGGTACCATGTTAGGTATGGTTATTACTTCTGCTGATGAACTCTTGGCCTTGGCTTAAGGTTTTTGTAGATAGTGGGCCTATCAGATGAATTCAGTATTGACAGTAGGGGAGAAATATAGTAAAGCAATTAGCAAGTGAATATGCATACACAGACACCACACACACATACAAACCAGACTGCTGCTTGGTTAAACTCCTAACCCCCTTAACCTCCTACAATCTTTGCTCAGATACTGCTATCTTAATGAGTCCCGCCCTGATTGTCTATTTAACACTGAAACCTGATCCTCTGTGACCATAGGCACACTGATGATCCTCCTTATCCTGTCCTACCTGTTTCACTTACAGCACTTTAACCTACTATTTGATATCCTTATTTATTTTGTATCCTCCCGCTGAGATATAAAACCACTAAGGGTACCATCTTTTTCTCTTTGGTTCATGGTATATCTCAAACACATAGAACAGTACCCAACACACAGTAGTTGCTCAGTAATTATTTATTGAAAAAAAAATGGGTGGCAATTAATAGACACATCCCTGAATTCCCAGTACATAGGGTTAATCTTGTATGAACTTATATTTAAAATCTATCTCATTGCCCCTCCACATTGCATTCTTTCATCTAGCTACTTCTCTTCTCTTCTCCTTCCTTTCCTTCCTTTGCAGGTGCCCAATGCTCTCTTGCTGCCCCTTGGTTTCTACTTAGGAAACTATGAAAGATAGAGCAAGACATGAGGAGCTCTCCTTGAACTTTTGTTCCTCAAATTACTATTTCTGTGTTTTGTTCTTAATACTATTGTGCAGGAAATTCAGAAAACATCACCTGGATGTTAACAGAGATCAGCAAAAATATGCCCCCAACTTGTCCAGACTTAATTCTATTGTCCAGTAAACACATTAAAAAAAAACAACCTTGAAAATGAAGGTCACTGTGTGTGTGTGTGTGTGTGTGTGTGTGTATTATAATACATGCTGTTATAAGTATAAAGGATTATTTGCTGGAAGTCCTTATAATAAGTTCTTAGAGTTAGAGAAAAAGCAGTCATTTGTATTTTATAATCAAGGATGCTAAGGTTTTCCAGTTCATAGTTTGACAGGTGTAGACCCTATGAATTAAGGCACGCAGAATTGACCATTTTGTCATATAAGAACATCACACAACATGCTGGATCTAGGGTACTTTTTAATATAAATAAAACTTCAACTTGGATCCCATTTCTTTCAAGCATGTTTATGAGCATTTCTGAGTTGCTATCTCATTCCCTCCTCGGCCAGGACTAGGAAGATCACAAGTTCTAACACTCTTGATCCACACTGAATTAGGTGTTTATTGGATAATATTATTTCTGTGTGGTCAAAGCTTTCCTGTCATTTCATAAAACATAAGAAACTGATCACTCCGGTACTAAAAGGTTCCTTACTAGACTAGATGGTAGTGATTCTGGTGAGGTAAGAATAGAGGAAAGTTTTGTAAAGGTTCCTGCTAGGCATATCCCCTTGGTCCCATGGAATCCTCAATTGTATTAAGGAACCCAGAACAAAGTGAGGTCAGAGTAGGTCTTCTAAAACATAAGGCTCCAGGTGGCCCTCGGCTGAAGACAGTATTGCCTGTATGACCCTATGGAATATAAAATTAATACAACCCTGGACTACTGTCACCTTGAACAAGTTCAATCATCAAGCAGTAGAAATGGACAGCAAGTCCAAAAATACTCACTTGCTAATTGCTTTACTATATTTCTCCCCTACTGTCAATACTGAATTCATCTGATAGGCCCACTATCTACAAAAACCTTAAGCCAAGGCCAAGAGTTCATCAGCAGAAGTAATAACCATACCTAACATGGTACCCCATTTTTACTCTTTTCTTATCTCCCTACACTACCTGCCATCTTAGATCCACACATCACATATCCACACACCGCATATCATATATCTTAATACCTCTGAGTTACTGATACACTCACACACAAAATCCATTTTTATGTTATTTTCCAGATATAGCTCTTAGGATAGCTAAAGGAAAACTTTTATTTCTTTGTGTATTAAAATTGTTAAAAGCATAAGCAATTAATTTCACATGCTGTAAATGAAATTATTTGACTGACATTGGATGACATAGAAGTTAGTGGTTGTTTACAGTTTATAGTCTTCATAAAGCAATATTTATAGGACTACATTTATCAATATTTATCTGAAAATAATTACAAAATTTCTATCAGTCCCATCCTAGTCCACCAACACACACATAGATACACACACACACAATAGACAAGTCTTTCTTTTTTAAGTCGTTGGTTTCTTAAAACAAAGAGACTGTCTTTCCTGTTCTCATTAGATTTAGTATTTGCAACCTAAAAGTTTGATGGTAATAACAGCTGGTTTCTTTTTTTTTTTTAAATGCTGAACACTGTATTTTATCTATTTGTTTTATTTTTATTTAAATTCAATTAACACATATAATGTATTACTGGTTTACTTTGTGTCAAACATATACTGAGCCCTGTGAATGTACTTGTTCACGTAAATCTGACAACAATCCTGTGACATAGGTTCTATGATTATTTCACTTTACAGGTTAGGAAATTAAGGTACTTTTATCATGGTAAGTAAAGCTAAGTAAAAACCTACACTCTACCCCAACCTCTGATATCCTTAACTCATTGTATAAGAACTTGTCCATTGATTGTATCAATTATATTACCACTAACAACATTTTAAATTTATAGAATATAATAATACAGATTTAAGAAATACATCTTACACACATACACACAGAAATGAAACAAAAGTTTCACAAATCAGTAATCAATCTTACTATTTTACTACACACAAAGTCACTCCCATACCTTCAATATCTAGTCTAGTCTAGTGTATTTTTTAAGTATTATCAACTCATTAAATTGATGTTATACCTGAGTTACAAATATTCTGAAAAATGGTAAATAATGATATTTAGCTTTGATTTCTCTATTAATTTTTTTTTTTAAGATTATTTATTTATGGGGCGCCTGGGTGGCTCAGTGGGTTAAGCCTCTGCTTTCGGCTCAGGTCATGATCTCAGGGTCCTGGGATCAAGCCCCGCATTGGGCTCTCTGCTCAGCAGGGAGTCTGCTTCCCCCTCTCTGCCTGACACTTTGCCTACCTGTGATCTTTCTCTCTGTCAAATAAATAAATAAAATCTTAAAAAAAAAAAAAGATTATTTATTTATTTATTTGTCAGAGAGAGAGCAGAAGCACAGAGAGCCGCAGGCAGAACAGGCAGAGCAGGCAGAGGGAAAAGAAGTCTCCCCACCAAGCAAAGAGCCCGATGCGGGACTCAATCCCAGGATCCCGGGATCATGACCTGAGCCAAAGACTGACGCCTAGACTGAGCTATCCAGGCACCCCTATTTTTCTATTACTTGATAAGCTTTCTAATCATTTGCCAAATTTGATGAAAAAATAAATTTTATGATTTCCTGATAACCTTGTTTTAAAAAACAATAAAACATTCAGATTGTATCTACTCAAGAGAAACATAGAATTCAACACTTCAAAAGATCTGACAAGGGTTTTTATTTATTTATTTTTTTATTAACATATAATATATTATTAGCCCCAGGGGCACAGGTCTGTGAATTGCCAGGTTTACACACTTCACAGCACTCAGTATAGCACATACCTTCTCCAATGTCCATAACCCGACCACCCTCTCCCTAAACCCCTTCCCCCAGCAACCCTCAGTTTGTTTTGTGAGATTAAGGGTCTCTTACGGTTTGTCTGACAAGGTTTTAAGTATTTTCTTAAACAGCAAAAGTTACATGAAATCTTCATAATCATGATAAAGCTAAGCACACAGTTGTCTTTTCATATACATTACAATAAAAATAATTACATAAAAATAAGTAATAAAATGTAAATTAACCTTTTAAAATGTGTTTTATTTATCAAAAAATATATTTTTAGTTGCTTGAAAAAAGTAATCAGTTTCTTTTACATCTTTTCTTAGGAAATCTAAAACTGTCTCCTATACACAAAGTTTTTAATTATAATTTTTAATATTTTCTTGGTAAATAAATCACCTAAGCTTAATTTATCTATTCACAATATATGAAGTGGGATCATTACTCTCACATTTTCATAGTTGGAATGACTTGAAAGGATATTATTTGTTTTTATATAAAAGAATAAGACAGGGTGCCTGGGTGGCTCAGTCAGTTAAGCATCCAACTCAGGTCAGGTCATGATCTCAGGGTCCTAGGGTCAAGCCCCATGCCAGGATCCCTGCTCAGCAGGGAGTCTTCTTGTCTCTCTCTCCCTCTGTTCATTCTCCCTGTCTCTCTCTCTCTCTCGAATAAATAAATAAATCTTAAAGAAAAAGAACAAGGAAAAAACACTAATTGGAGAAACTACATTTTTCTAAACTGAGTTTAAGCATTGGTCATAAGACAAAGTATAAACCTTTGAAGATTATTAAAGCCAATTTCTACCCAAAGTTGGGGTCAGCCAGTTTTTGCTTACTTGGGAAGAACAAGGGTTAAGCTTTTATTCAGAGACTGTGTTAAAAGCCCTCCTAGCCACATGTCCATGTCCAGAAATAAATAGCTGGTCCACCTTCAGTGCAAGTTGACAGTAAATGCAAAAAAGGAAAGGCAAGGATGGATGGAAAACTTAGAGTTAACCAACTGATTTGCAGGAAGGTTAGAGGTGGAGTTTCATATTTGTGAAATGCTTTTGTGTAGGTATCATGAATTACACATGGCCCATTTCTAATGTATATATTGAGGGAACTGACAGATACCAGATGTGCAATAGTCGCCTAAAGGAGTAATAAAGAGAGATAGACTTCACAGTGTCATCACACTTATGTCATCTATAAATGATACAGTTCATTTCCATTAATGGCTTCTTCCTATTTTTGAACTTTCTCAAAATGCGAAAACATATATCACTCAAATGCTATTTTATTCAAGTACTAAATAAATTTTTAGTCCTTGGACTTGACTAGTTAGTTAAAAAGAAACCAATCCCTACACTTGTTGAGGATAATTTGGACACTGTCCACAAGATGGTCATGTCCATAATCCTCCCGTCTGGTTTCCCTACTGGAAGAACTTGAGAAAGTAAGGAAGTAACATGCTGAATTGTTACAATATTCTTTTTCAAACCTATGATTTCATATGGAAATAAAAAGCCTCTTGTTCCTGGAAACTTGATTACTTAAAAACTTGTTTGCTCTCTCTAATTTGTTTGCAATCTTTTCTATATTGCAGAGTCAGAAAAATGTGAAATACCACAGAGATTTAGCAAATCTCTCTGATGCCCAACCCTGAGCAGGGCAGGAGAAGACTGCTTACCAGTTTGCCTCTTTTTCTCCTACAAGTTCAAAGGCAGTTCCCAGTTAGATCTAGTGGTTCAGTCTAATAGTCTGTGTTCATAACCTTGAGTCTCAGTACAAGATTTGTCCCAGACTGAGGAACCAAATAAGAATACTCTTTACTGAGGAGCCAAATAAGAATACTAATAAAAATACGGAATAAAATACAAATAAGAATACTCTCTTGGGGAGATATCTAGTCTGGCTACAGGCCTCAAACACCAATGAAATCTTCTCAGGAACAACACAGGGAGAGCATCTGGCAGTTCAGTGCAACTGCAGCACAGGCAAACACATGGTATGACTCAGCTGGGATGAGGGTTGACCAAAGGCATCCTCTAACTGGTCCACTAACAACACAAGGACCAAACTCTGCCCACAACACGCAAAAAGAGATACTGCAGATACTGGACTGAAGGCAAATGCAGCTCAACTACAACAATAAAGAACATAAAACACACATAGGAAACATCCTGAAACACCAGGTTCTGGTGAACAGGGGACACTGCACTTCAGGGGAATGCAGGACCTCTTCTTCATAAGGTCACTACTTGCAAGAGTAGGAAATGTAGCTGTCTTTCGTAACACATAGAAACAGACAAAGAAGGTTAGACAAAATGAAGACACAGAGAAATATGTCACAAATGAAAGAAGGACAAAATCACTGCAAGATAGCTAAATGAAATGGATATAAGTAATATGTGTGATAGAAAATTTAAAGTAATGGTCATAAAGATGCTCATTGAACTTGAGAAAAGAGTGAAGGACCTCAGGAGATCCTCAACAAAGAGATAGAAAATATTAAAAAGAACCAATCAGTGATGAAGAAAACAATAAATGAAATTAAGAATACAATAGAGGTAATAAATAATAGACCAGAAGAAGCAGAATAAAGGGTCAACCTGGAGGACAGAGTAATGGAAAGCAATAAAGCTGAAAAGGAGAAAGAAGAAAGAATAAAAATGAAAATAGAATAAGGGAAATCAGGAATACCATCAAGCATAACATTTGCATTATAAAGATCCCAGAAGGAAAAGAGAGAGAAAAGGAAGCAAAAAAAATTATTTAAAAAAAAATAATAGCTGAAAACTTCAGAGAAAAGTTATATACCAGAGAAAAGAGTTATATACCAGAGAAACCCCATAAGGCTCTCGGCTGATTTTTCAACAGAAACTTTCCAGGCCCGAAGAAAGTGGCATGATATTTAAAGTGCTGAAAGGGGGAAAAAAATGGGTATCACTCTTTTGCTGCCTGCAAGAGACTCATATCAGACCATATCAGTCACATGCAGATTGCAAGTGAAGGAATAAAAAACCATTTCTCATGCAAAAGAATTGAAAAGAAAAGAAAGCTGGGGGTAGCAATACTGGTACCAGACAAAATAGACTTTAATACAAAGACTGTAACAAGAGACAAAGAAGGACACTACATAATCATAAAGGGAACACTCCAACAAGAAGATATAACACTCATAAATACTTATGCATGCAACATGAAACATATAAGCTCCCAAACTGAAGCAGGAAGAAATAGACAACTTGAACAGCCTGATTACCTGCAGTGAAATTAAATCACTAATCAAAAAGCTGCCAACAAACAGAAGTCCAGAACAAAATGGCCTCATAGGTGAATCCTACCATTTAAAGAGGAGTTAATACATATTCTTCTCAAACTAGTCTAAAAAATAGAAATGGGAGGAAGGCTTACAAATTCATTCTATGAGGCTAGCATTAACCTGACACTAAAACCAAATAAAGACACTACAGGTCACTATCTCTGATGAATATAGGTGCAAAAACCCTCAATAAAATATTAGCAAATCAAATCCAACAGTACATTAAAAAAATCATTCACCACAATCAACTGGAATTTATTTTCCAGACTTAAGTGTGGTTCAATATTTGCAAATCAATCAACATGATAGATCACATCAATAAGAGGAAGGATGAAAACCGTATGATCATTTTAATAGATGCAGAAAATGTATTTGACAAAGTACAACATCTATTCATGATAAAAACTCTCAACAAAGAAGGTTTAGAGAATACCTACCCTAACAAAATAAAGTTCTGTGTTAAATATTTAATTTCATAAACCCACAGCTAACATCATACTCAATAAAAAAACAGCTTTCTCCTCATGATCAGAAGCAAGACAAGGATGAAGCAAGACAAGGATGTCCATTCTTATCACTTTTATTCAATATAGTACTGGAAGTCCTAGTCACAGTAATCAGACAAGAAAAATAAATAAAAGCCACCCAAACTGGAAAGGAAGAAGTAAAACTTTCACTATTTGCAGATAATAAGATACTATATATTGAAAACCCTTAAGACTCCACCAAAAAAACCACTAGAACTAATAAATGAATTCAGTGAGGTTGCAGGATACAAAATCAATATATAGAAATCTATTGTATTTCTATACACTAATAATGAAGTGGCAGAAAGAAAAATTAAGAAAACAGTCCCATTTGCAAATATACCAAAAATAATAAAATACTTAGGAATAAACCTAACCTATGAGGTGAAAGTTCTGTACACTGAAAACTATAAACATTGATGAAAGAAATTGAAGATGACACAAACAAATGGGAAGATATTCTGTACTCATGGATTTAGAGAACAAAAATCATTAAAATGTTTATACTACCCAAAGAAATCCACAGAGTCAATGAAATCCTTATCAAAATTCCAATAACATTTTTCATAGAACTAGAACAAACAATCCTAAAATTTGTAAGGAACCACAAAAAAACCCAAATAGCCAAAGCAATCTTGAGAAAGAAGAACAAAGCTGGAGGTATCACAATCCCAGATTTCAAGTTAGGCAGCAAAGCTATAGTAATCAAAACAATATGGTACTACAAATCAGCAGTTCTGAAATTATTTTTATTCTAGAACAGAATTATATAGATCAACATGTAGAAACATTGTCCCAGGTCACTAGTCTTATTTTTAAATTATAATACATGCTTTTTGAAAACTGCAAAGAGTATTGAAGACTATAGAAAATAGTGAAAGTGTACATACTTTTTTATAGGGTTTTGATTATTTAGTAGAAGTGGGATTTCATTATATACATATATATATATACATATATATATATCCATTATCTTTTTTTTTTTGCAGTATTATGGCCATCTTTCTATCTCTGTGGTATATATGTATTGCATTTTCTTTCAGCACTGTTTAGCATTCAATATGTATGTTTGAAACAGGTTTTTTTACCCCTATTGGAAGATCATTTAAAATGCTTCCTACCATTTGTTGTCACATTAGTAAGATGTTTCCTACCATTTGCAGTCACATTAGTAAAATGTTGTATTTGTAAAGGTACACATGTAAGTGTTTCTGCAGGATACATTTCTTTAGTCAAAAGATAAGTCCATTATACATTTTAATAGATATAGTAGAAACTTTCCCAGTGAAACTTCTGGATCAGTGCTGTCCAATCAAATATAATGTAATCCAAATATATAATTTTAAATTTTCTAGTAACCATAAAAAGTGGAAAGGGAAAAGATGTTTTATTTAACTCATTATGCCTCAAATATTATAATTTCAGCATGTGACCAAGATAAAAGGTTCTAATGAGATGTTTTATATTCTTTTTATCATACTAAGTCTTGAAAATCTAGTACATATTTTATACTTGCAGCACATCTTAGTTCAGATGCCAAAATTTTGTTAGAAATATTTGATTTATATTTAAATTTCACAAATACATAGTTCTAAAAGCAAATTTATATATCCAAATTGCTCTAAATATACTTCAAAGTTTTTCAATGATTGAACTGAGTATTAGTTTTTAAATTTAACTTTATATTAAATTTAGAAATTCAGTTCTGTTACACTAATCTCATTTCAAGCACTTAATAGCCAAGTGTAGTTAGTGGCTTTAGTATCAGACAGCACAGATATACATTAACCAGATTAACCAAAGCTTTCTATTCTCTCTGTTCACCAAACTAACAAAAAGCTGAATATTTACAGCTAGGAAGCTATCCTTTGGTAGCCCTAACAAGCATTTTCCTACCAGTTGAGTTTTATATTTACAAAGATGAAGTTGCACTGTTATGAAATATAGTTGATCTCTTTGTTTTTGTCATTATAATTGTGCGATTTGATCAACATTACAAAACACTGATGAAAAATGAATTAGTTGCTTTGGAAAAACTTAATAAAAGAACATTTACTTAATAAAAATCTATTGATTTAGAAGTTGGCAAGATGACTGCAAATGTTTGGGAAAACACTGTAAAAATATGTAAGAATTCTTTACTCCTTTTGCTTGGTAAATTTCTTTAGGACAGAAACTGGAAATAATAGACAATTTGGAGATCCCTTTAGATAATCATATAATTTTCCTCCTTTTAACTGTTTAAGTAATCACATCTAGAGTTTTACTAATATTTTATTTCTATGCTTTCATGTTATTCCCTTAATACACGGTTGGGTTTAATTTCTTAATATTTTGTCACTACTTTTGTACTTATTTGTATTTGTACTTTTCCATGCCTGATTTCTAGTATCCAATGTCTGCCCTGAAGCCATTTGCGTAGTTTTAAGAATTGCATAATGTAAGGCACCATGTCAGATGGAAGCTATGCTGACAAACTGTTTCAGGCAATGGCTTTGATTTCCCTCAGACATATATGGCATAGCTATTCTTAGTCTCTAGAGAACATAAATAAATCAGAATAAGATGGTTCTTTATTTGGTGAATAGGAAGATCCTCAATCACTTTCTTCCTGTCTCCCAGTGTGAACCAGAAATAAAAGGCACATTTTTATTTGTTCTTTCTATTGCCTAAAGTGTAGAGAAAATGAGTTGTATCATTTGAAACCTGTCTAAATAATGGTGCTTAATTAATTCTCTGCTTTAATTTCATATCATTCTCTTTACCAGTTTAAATGCTTTTGGCTGCAAGTAACAGATTTCCTGACTACCACTACACAATGTGAAGACATTTATTTCAACAAAGAAGATCAGATAAAAAAAAAAAGAAAAAGTTTGCACCATTAGTAAGAATTGAAAGAGGAATGTCATGATTTAGTAACTAGAGCGAAACATACGTTTCTTCCCCTGTTATCTTTTTTCAAATATAATATAGACAAAACACTAAAATAATCTGACCTTACAATCAGACCATTAATATTTGTATCATAATTTGTTTTTTATTTTTTTAAAGATTATATTTATTTATTTGATAGAGACAGCAAGTAAGGGAACACAAGCAGGAGAAGTGAAAGAGAGAATCAAGTTTCCCGATGAGCAGGGAGCCTGATATGAGGCTCGATGTGGGGCTCAATCCCAGGACCCTGGTATCATGACCTGAGCCAAAGACAGACGCTTAATGACTGGAAACAAACTGAGGGTTTCAAAGGGGACAGAGGTGGGAGGAGGGGTAACAGGGTGATGGGTATTAAGGAGGGCACATGCTGTGATGAGCACTGGGTGTTAACATAATTAACAGATCACTGAACATTATATCAAAGCTAATGATGTAGGGGCGCCTGGGTGGCTCAGTGGGTTAAAGCCTTTGCCTTGCATCAGGCTCTCTGCTCTGTCTGTCAAATAAATAAATAAATAAATAAATTAATTAATTAATCTTTAAAAAAAAAAAAGCCTCTGCCTTCAGCTCAGGTCACGATCTCAGGGTCCTGGGATTGAACCCCACATCGGGCTCTCTGTTCAGCAGGGAGCCTGCTTCCCCCTGCCTCTCTGCCTACTTGTAATCTCTCTGTCAAGTAAATAAATAAAATCTTCAAAAAACAAACAAACAAACAAACAAAAAACAACTAATGATGTACTAAACAGTGGCTAACTGAACATAATAATTAAAACAATTTTTTTTCAGAAAGTTTATTGTTACTGTGCATGGTGATAATAAAAATAAGGCAATTTTCAGCCAGTTTTATTACTATTTCTAAATTCTTATAGATGATGCCCCTTTCTCTCCTCTCAATTGCCTGTGCTTGGAGCTGATATGACTACTACCCCATCATTGGTATGTCATTAGGGGAAACAAAGACATTTTGTATGTTCACATTGTGCCAAGAATTGTCTCAGTGTTTTCTATATATCAGAGGCAGATATTCTCTGATTTTGGGGTGAAAAAAACTAAGACTAAGAGAAGGTAAATAAAGTTTGTGAAGTAACTGGAAAAATCCAGAATAAGTCAAATTCATCAGGTTCCAAAACCCATACTCTCTAATGGATATCAACTAACTTATAAGGGGTCATGGAACTTGGATTCTAATTCTAGTCCCAAACCTTCTGTTCTTGATCTGAAAAAGAGGAGGCTTAGGTGAACTGATTCCTATGATCTCTTTAAAGAAAAAAAATGAAATTTCTCTTTTGGGTGCTCTCCATGGGTCAGTCATTGAGGTAAGCATTTTACATATTATTTATTTAAAAACGAAAACTAAAAAAAAAACTAGTAGGGAAGGAAAGTAAGATGCAGAGAGTTTAGATAACATGCTTAAGGAAATCTAGAGTTAGCAAATGGTGGTGCTAAGATTTAAATTCAGACCTATCTGGTTATGAGGACACATACTTAACCTAAAATGCCTATTGCTTTAGAGAAATTGTTCTCAATTAGACATGTATATCAGAATATGTAGCATGAAAGGGCAAAATTCTTAAAAGCATATTGAACATTATAAATTATTTTACATTCACATTTCATAAATACATTTTATAGGACAAGTTTCTGGATATTATTCTCACCTGTTATATTCATAGATAAGGGAAATATCAACATATGTAGAATCAGAAGCTGGAGAGGTATATAAGTTTAATTCTTTCCAGAATTTTAAAAAACCACAGTGAACAAATCAAAAGTTCCAGGCCTGAGCATAAAGAGGTGAGGACACAGAAGCAGAGTGACAGTGATGTAGGGAAGCTTCTTCACTGAATGTTTTTCCTGATGACTGAAACCACACTTGCCTCAGCCAAGTCAAATTTTTATCCTTCTAAAGACACTGACAGTCTTGATACTTTTGTCTTTCTTGTATTCTTTCTGGTTGTCCTATATGTTTAGACTACAGCAGTAAAAAGATAGCATACCCTATCTTCATGGAGCAAACAGTCTAACATGTAGGAAAGCTTATAGACCAAACTCAGATGCTTACCTTCTTTCTGCAGCTGAGTGGGATGCATTCGCAAGTATTGAACCCATAGAGAATTTCCTTGCTGATGTGCAGTCCTGGCCAGAAGCCACGTCAGCTTTTTTCATCTCCGGGGAAAAGCTGGCAAATGCAAGGTGCGAAAGCTAAACTTTACCTACTTCAAGTTTTGCCAGGGAACAGCCCTATTTGCTCCCAACTCAATACAAGCTCATAAAATCTATTTCTGTCCTGTGGCACTTGAGTAGGTGCAGCTTACTGGGAATTTGTCTGGACTAGTTGAACAAATAAAGGTGAGGATAAGGAGGAAAAGACAGATTCAAGGATGCTTATGAAGAAAAAATTGAGTGTTTGGTGAACGACTAGATGTGGACACCAAGGGGGGAAAAAGGGATTCAAAGCAGGATCCACTTTTTAACCTGGGGGGTTTGAGAACAATTATCACTCAATAGAAATATCAGTTAACACCACAGTTTGAGATGTACTTTAGATAAACTGATAAGGACACCTACACACAAACATGAAAAGAAATATGTTCAGCATCACCAAATGAGGGTAAAAAATGACATTTATGCTCCTCTTAATATTTGAATAAAAGTCTAGTCTCCCCCCACAACAATCTTTAATCCCATAATAAACCACTCAGTCTCACATGTGATTCTAGATACTTATAGAGAAAAAGTAGAAAATTTAGTCAGTTCCCAATAGGGTTTCTGTTCTTTGCTTCTCTTACCTAACATTATTGAGAACTGTTTTATAATAGGCACCATTATGAATCTTTCACAGGTATCTGTGTATTTAACATTCACAACAAACCTATGAGAAGGAGAGAGCACCACACCCATTTTGCTTACAAGACACTGAAGTCCAGAGCCAGGAATTACACACAACCTACCTAGATTTAGAGACTCTGTCCTTCCTTGCCCTTTGTACCCTGCTGTCTCTAACCTCATGCATAGCTCTGGCACCTGGTGATGCTGCTGGGAACAAGCAGTACAACAACCTGTCACAATCCTTATTCCCTGCTGGGAGTTCAGTGGTGTGCTAAGGTTTGCCCGTTCCCCAGTTACAGAATAGCAGAAACCCAACACAGTTCTGGTTTGCTGCCCAAATTCATAATGACTAGGGCATTCGTTGCCACCAAATCTAGGGTCCTAGAGCCTATGTGAGTCCCAAATCAATGAAGATAGAAGATTCCCACTCACTGCTCCTACTGGAAAAACATGTTTCTCAGAGTATGTCTCTGCATCCAGTCTGGGTATCCAATGTTACAGCTCTTTAGTAACATAGACTTTTTTCAGTACACACATACACACACACACATACACACATCATATATGCCTACTCTCGAGAGGCATCTATAGAGCCAGGTTTTCCAACCTTCTCCTGGGACAACACAGGCCCTGGAGTTGTGCTCCAGATCTCTTAGGAAACCTGCTTTCTAATTCTTGGCATTTGCTCTTGCTTAGATTCCCTAAACCCATGGGTTCTAATAATGTTTAACTTCAAGGAAAAGGCAAGCTAATGTCTCCGTATCTTTGCTCCCTGTCCTCTTGACTCCTATGTAAATTTACTCACCTTCCTGAATTTCCTTCAATTTATTTTAAGCATGGCATTTTAAGTAATTTGGAAAGGGATATTTGTTCCCAGCACAAAAAGTAGCTAATTGTTTCATATTCACATAAAATACACACATAAAACATTCAAGTGATTCTTCCCAAAACAAAGGTCCACCCACAGGTAAAAGAAACCTCTGATGGGATGCTAGATGGCTCAGTCGGTTAAACATCAGCCTTAGACTCAGAGCATGATCCCAGGATCTTGGGATGGGATCCCACATCAGGTTCCCCGTTCAGTGGGAAATCTGATTCTCCCTCTGCCTGCTACTCCCCCTGCTTGTGCTCTATATCTTTCTCTCTCTGACAAATAAATAAAACCTTAAAAAAAAAAAAAAACACTGACAATTTTACATGATCATTTCTTTAATTAACAAATAATTCTTAAAATCTTCCCTTATCGCATACATCCTACCTAGGAATGGAACTTAAGTAAGAAGTGAGAGTGTGTCAGACAGCTTATCAAGAAATTCTTCCTTAGAATTAACTTAAATTCATGAATCATATAATTTATTATGATGAATATCAACTAGAATCATCTAGAATAGATGAATATGAAGCTAATATTCTAGCTATCAAAAGCATTTTGTCATACCCATTAGAATGATTATTACAAAAATTACAAAAATTAAGAAGAAAGTAATGAGTGATGGCAAGGCTGTGGTAAAATTGGAGCGCTTTTGTATTGCTGCAGAGATATATAATGGTACAGCCCCTGTGGAAATCAGTATGGCTAGTTCCTTAAATAATTAAAAATGACTTACTATATGGTCCAGGAACTCTACTTCTGGATATATACCCAAGTGAATTGAAACAGGGACTTGAACAGAAATTTATATGCCTATGTTCTTATTCACAATAGCCAAAAGGTAGAAGCAACCCAAGTGTCAGATGAAGGGATAAACAAAATGTGGGGGGAAAAAAAGGGAGGGTGCATGTGGGTGGCTCAGTCACTGGACGTCTGTCTTCGGCTCAGGTCATTATCCCAGGGTCCTGGAATCGAGCCCGGCATCAGGCTCCCTTCACGGGGAGCCTGCTTCTCCCTCTCCCACTCCCCTTGCTTGTGTTCCCTCTCTCTGTCAAATAAATAAATAAAATCTAAAAAAAAAAAAAAAGTGTGGTATATAAATACAATGGAATATTAATCAGCCTTAAAAAGGAAGGAAAATCTGAGATTACAACAAAATGGATGAACCTTAAAGATATTATGCTAAATGAAATAAGCTAGGCACAAAAGGACAAATATGGCATGACCCCATTTATATAAAGTATCTAAGAGTAGTCAAACTCAGAAATAGAAAGAATGGTGGTTGCCAGGGGATGGGAGGGGGAAGGAGTTGGACTGGGGAGCTAATGTTTGATGGATCTGGGGCTTCAGCTTAAGAAGATGAAGAGCTGTGTGGAGGGTGGTGGTGATGGTAGCACTATAATATGAATGTTGCATATACTTTACAACAATTTTTATAATTTTAATTTTAATTTAAAAAAACACACATTTAGTCTGGTGTGGGAGAAAGACTGATAAACAAACGATTTACATAACAGTGAGTGCTAAGACAGTAATATGCAGCATCTGTGCTGCATCCTGATTGCCGTTTGCATGGCGAAACACTTGCCACAAGTAGCCCTGTTATTTAAAGTCAGAAGATAAAGAGGAGGGTGTTACCATTTTGAAGTGTTAACTAATGACCTCCATTCTGCCCACGACCATTCAATCAGTTGGACCCCCTAGTCCTGGCAGTTCAAAGTCAGAGAACAAAGGTAACAAATTCTTAGCTTTATGTTCCAAAGCCGCAGTACGAAAGAGGGACAGAAAATATTTAGAAGATTCAGGTCCTCTCCCTAACACATATACGCAGATTCCCAGACTAGGTAAAGTTCAACAGGGTGAAGGATAGAGAGAAGAGAAATGACAAGAATTGGAGTTTAGACACTAAACAATTTGCCTGGGCAATTCTCTGTGGCATAGAGTATCACATAGGCTAGTGAGAAACAGGGAGCCAATGGGAGCAGAATCAGTGGCTGTATCACAGTTTTGGTGCTCAGAGACATGTCCCTCGGCGCGTACTGAGTGAGAACTAAGTGTACAACATCTGCTCCGAAACCCTGCCTTAGCTGCCCTTCTCGCTGGTTACAGACAGCAGAGGAGTCCAGCAGGAATAATGCCTACATGCTTTCAAAAGACTCAACCCCCATCCTATCTGCCCTATATAAAATCATCTCCCTTTCAATAGCTTAGGAATCTTGTATCTCCCTGAAAGAAAGGGCAGAGGTCTGAGTAACTGATAGTGATACAGGAAGGGGAAGGAAAGAAAACCCGACCTAGGACATGATAGGTGGAATAAGCTCAAGCTCTCCCATCCACCTGGAACAATGCTGGAACAGAGATCAGCTTAGTTCATTAGAAAGCTTAATGTGCTAAAAGGGAAAAAAGTCTGAGTACCACGTGTTACAAATTTCAGTAGATACTCTGTGGAAATTTTTTTTAGAAAAAATATGACAATACTAGTGTTTAAATAATGAAATCCATACTAGGGGTCTTTTGGATGGGAAGACTAAGAGACCCCTCTACAACCAAGCGATGTCACCAGGACCATACTCTTGATTCCTAGAAGACTCTTTTTTTTTTTTTTTAAAGATTTTATTTATTTATTTGACAGACAGAGATCACAAGCAGGTAGAGAGGCAGGCAGAGAGAGAGAGAGGAGGAAGCAGGCTCCCTGCTGAGCAGAGAGCCCGATGTGGGACTCGATCCCAAGACCCTGAGATCATGACCTGAGCCGAAGGCAGAGGCTTAACCCTCTGAGCCACCCAGGCGCCCCCCTAGAAGACTCTTATTTAGTTTGATACAACTATAGATACAAAGCACAAAGTCTCAGGGCATAGAGTAGAGGTCACAGTCAGGAGTATCGGGGGTTGGAAGAAATCAGGACAAATTACTGCAGCCCAGAGGTCTGGAAAGGGATCTAGCCCTGACCACACTGCATTGTCAAAACAAATACCCTGAAAAGATTTTCAAAACATCTCGCCAAATTTACTCTTGTAGCTCTAGTTACAGACTTGACTCCTCTGGGATCAAGAGGGAAAACAGAAAGAAACCAAGCTGATATGTCTAGACCCTAAAATCTCCAAACAAGGGTCAGTCATGCATTTTTGATAGGTGTATGTCAATACTTAACTCTTCTTTAAAAGAGGTCAGCTGAATGCAAGATAATGGAACTCCCATGACTTATTGACTTTGTTGCATCATTAACTAAAATTATTCCTAAGCCAAATGTGACCAATTTCTTTCTTATTATTCACACAGTACCCAATAGACTCTAGCTTCTTGGAATTCTAGATCTCTTAGCAATAATTTAACAGTAATGCCACAATGTCTCATTGTTCTCTAGTGAGAATCATCTCCACGTGATTGTTCCCAAGTCCATTATTCATTCTTTTCCTTTCCTTCTGGCTGTTTCCTTCCCCATGGCAACTCGAAATTATTAAGTTTTCCATACCAAATACAGGTACCAAATACAGGCAAATGGCTAGAAATGGGAAACTGTCCTGTGTCGATCTTGTTTCCTGTATAAATACTCATCAAAGAGTAGACTTCGATTACAACCCATTTCTAGAAATCTGAGATTAGTCTATTGTGTGTTGATTCCATTCAACCAGCGGACTTGCTATTTAAGTATAAAAAGATAAGATACTATATAGTTTTGCAATAATGTTTAAGTATCAATGCCTAATGAATTAGATCACCTAACAATCATGTTCATTAGCTCCAGGTGAAATAAGTGTTACTTTGAAACTATTTTATTCCCCACCTATGAAAGGTTAGTAGTTAAAGAAAGTGACTGGGGACTCACTTAACCTATGAGTATTTGCAATATAAAAATTTTCTCTCAGGTGTAACACTTAGACATGGATTATATTCAGTTAGTAAATACTTACTGAATACTACATCTAAGAAATAGAAAAAACAATATAGATTTCTGCCCCTGAGGAATTTGCAGATTTATAATCTTGGGGGTAGATAATACTTTTAAGTAATCTTATTACAAACCAGTTGCAGCTCTTCATAGGTCACAAGATATTAGAATCTAAAGTCAATTCCTAGGTGGCTAAAAAAAAAATGTAGTCAAAGTATACCTTGAAAATCTCTTAAATTATCCATAATGTATAATATATACATAGCTTAACTTATACTGTTTTTGAATATGCAATGTGTACCTTAATATGAAATATAATAAAGAGCAAACATGCAAAAGTTATTTAGATTGTGTACGTTACACATATTATTTCATATAAAGTAACTGCTATTTGGTTTAAGTGTTTACACCCTAATATAATTTCTTGCGTATACATAGGCATTTATTTATATTATAGCAACATTTTAGAAAATTGGTTGAGGGGCTTTGGCATGATATAAAACACATTACATTTTTTCTTCTTTAATATAATGCAAAATAAATTCCTGATTAGCATTTTCATTCAGAGCTCCTGAGTTTTAGAAATTGTTTCCAGACATTAAGTACAGATGCCAGTGTTTCTCAGTGATAGAAAGGTAGCAATTGAAATGTAATTTCATCAAGTTGATTTCATGAAAACTCTGAGCAGTGCTTCAGGCTAAGGTACGCAGAAACACAGAGGTGCCAAACATCTAGGATACAGTTAATGATAGCACTTTATATGCATAGAGAAGCAGAGAAGCAGGCCTTCACCAGGAAAATTTTAGATCACAGAGTGTTGGGCTAAGAGGCTGAGAATTACCTATTGTGTATTACTGATAGGTAACAGAATGTCTCATTTATATATAATATATAGATATATATTATCTATACCTATATATCTATATCTATCTATCTATCTATCTATCTATCTATCTATATCTATATCTATATATTAATGAGGAATCTAAAAACATCCTTGGGTGAGAGAAGGAGAGTTAACACTAGAAATAATTTGACCAATCTGGTTTCTTTGAAACAAAATGGATTAAAGTCGGTTTAAATCCACAGGTGCCCCCTACTGATGAAAAAAAGATGACAGCACAGAGGGAATACTTGATCAGTTCCTCTGCATCTAGAATAACCATGGATGAAATACTTTTCCTTAGAATGAAATAATAAAAATGTCCTCAAGCAAAGTTCTCCAAAGGTCTAGAACATTATTCTCTGAAAAATAGCCAATATTCAATAAGAAGTATGGTTGGACGGCTGAGACCAAGAGGAGAGATTTCTTCTCTGGTTGTTACAGAATATCAGTTGAGTGATGCAGTAACTCATGGAGAAAGGAAAAGTATAAATCTTCTTTTTAAATACCTTCAAAAATCTGAAAATAGTCTGTAAACATATTTATATCTTTCAAGAAAAGTCAAGTTAGAAGCATTTTAAGAGACTGCAGCTCAAAATATCTCCTAGGTGCTCTCTAGCACCATCATAAAGTATACTTATGAGGCAAATAAAGTTTAGAATTTAAATCCTGAACAAGGGAAACAAGGCAAGATTCTTCTAATTCCCTGGAAAGAGCATCATTATTATACCACATTAGAAGATGTGCCCTCTATGGCATCCTTCATGTTCTCCTGCTGTGTCTCTTCTCCTGACAGTGCCTTCCTCTTCATACTTGATCTCTTTTCTCTAGAAGTGAGAAGGGACATAAGTGGTCCAACATTTAGGGCAGAAGTGATAAAGAAGCATTTTCTTCTCTCCCTTTGCACCAAATTCTCATCTGTTGCTTTTGGCAATTTGGTAACCAGTTTTGAAAAAAACCAGCTCTATGCTCACTGAGATAAATTAATGCCTCTGTTCCTCAGTTTCCATATCTATAAGGTGAAGAGGATGGAATACATGGTCTTTAACATCCCTTCCCATTGTAGATTCAAAGTATTACTTAGAACTGTAGAACTCAAGCAGAGCCAGCTCTTAGAAACCTTCCGTTTTTCTATACCATTAAAAAAAAAAAAAAAAGGAACTGGAATGAAGACTTTTGACTGCTTATGGTTATATTCCATTTTAATTTCTTCTTATTTGAAGTCTGAAAAACAAGCCTACATTTCAGAGACAGATGGAGCTTTAAATTTACACAAGTGACCCATTTTCCAAAACCAAATAATTTTTTTCTGGCCCTAATAATATTTAAACATATATGTGTGATTTTCACGATCTTATATATTCAAGAATTTTTGTTATTTTTGTTGATTATTTGATCCAGTTTCACACATATTATTTTCAACTTTTCAGCTTTAAAAAAAATTTTTTTTAGCTCTCCTAAAAAGACAGAATTCTCTTTACTTCTCAAGGATCCCTGTCATTGTATTTCTACTCTATTCTCTACTAAAAGAACTAAACATTTGTTCTCACACATATTTTTGTTTGCTTTTTCTTTTGTCTTTTACTTAAAAACAATAAGTTAACTTATTGTGAAATTTAAATTTGCCAAAGATATTAAAATAAAATTCTTTAATTAAAAAAAAGACTTCAGCAAGAATGACTACTTCAAATCTATAAGAATGTTTTATATGGTCTGGGTACAGTCTGGTAGGGGCATTAGAGTAAAGGAATAGGTGATAAAACAACCTGCAACTGACCATTTCATAAGTAGGTATTTGTAGAAATATAGAAGTATAGAAAGCCAATAACAAGCAATTGTAAAAACTAGATAGATGGCAAAATACCCAGCTATTGTTTTTGCCACCACACCATACAGTCCCTCTTGTGAAAACTACCACGTTTTCACTTGAAGAATTCTTCCTGCTTCACTCTCAGCCCATGTAATTTGAAGGCTCTGTGGAGCACCTATGTGCCAAATCTGGCCAGTTAAAGCACTGCCTCCTTCAGGCCACAGAGGGTACCAGGATGGGTATGTGAACCAAGACAAAATGAAATATTAAGTCTATCCTTGTCTCACTTCTAAAATGTGTCTAATCCTATTATTATTAAATTCCTTGAAGTTGTAGTTATTTTTTTCTTCTTTGAAAGAACAACTATATTACCTGTTTAATTTATCTCATAAAATTCTTCAAAGGTGAAACGAGTTAATATACAACTTATGAAATGTTTCTAAGCAGGTATTTTAAAAAAGCATATGCAATTATGGCATGCATAATTGAAATCATAAAATACATATCTTACATGTGTCGTGAGATTATAAAAATAAGATATAAATGTGCTTTGGAAAGCAAAATGCAGGAGCACTTGGGTGGCTCAGTGGGTTAAGCCTCTGCCTTCGGCTCAGGTCATGGTCTCAGGGTCCTGGGATCGAGCCCTGCATCGGGCTCTCTGCTCAGCCGGGAGCCTGCTTCCCCCTCTCTCTCTGCTTGCCTCTCTGCCTACTTGTGATCTCTCTCTCTGTCAAATAAATAAATAAAATCTTAAAAAAAAAAAAGAAAGCAAAATGCAATATATAAACACAAGGTGATTGTAATAACAACATACCAGGTTTACTATTAAGAACCAGGGCATGAGTTCACTGAAACCGGGAATAAACTCATATTCTCTGAACCCATTCATCAATTTATTTTTCAAGAATTTACTGAACACCACTATGTGTCAGATACATTCACTGGGGTCACACAAAGGCTATACTGGATATGTGTGTGTATACATATATGTGCGTGTATACATGTATGTGTATGTGTGTATATATATGTGTATATATCCAATATATATATCCAATATATATTACACATACATACACACACATACATATCAAGAAAAAAATGTTACTTAACATACACATGTTCTCCCATCATATATATATAAAAGTAAACAATATCTAAAGGACTACAGCTGTTTATGCCTTCCAAGGAAATTAATCATATCGGGCAAAAAAACCTTGCATAAATATCTGAGTTGGGCAGTCATTAAAGAAAATGTTTTCATTTGAAGTTCCTATTTTTTTATTAATTTCAATCATTCCACATTAATTTGATTTGGTACTCCTGATGCAACCCTGTGCATCAGTGGAATACGATCCATACTTTATAAGTGAGAAAACTAAAACTCAGAAATATTATATGGTATCATTAATTCCTTACAGAGGGAAACCTAAAATCTAGGTCTCTTGATTCTAAGTCTTACAATTTCTGTACTTTTTATTGTACAATGTTTTATAAATTATAGATAAGCCAATATATCCATCTCTGAAATCAAGTAAATTCAAAAACTCTCCCATGGCCCAAAAGGTAGTCAAAATTACAAATTTTTACCTGAATACCTACATTATTTTTTTCTATCATTATTTCTTTTTCTATCAGTGCTAGCCATCAAAATGTTACTCTACAAATGAAGTTATCCATCCCTTTTGCTACTTATCAAGTCATTTAAAAAGTCTAGATTTGTGAGATTATGATTGTTACCTGGTAATGAACTTCAATATCAAACTCTATTCATAAATCATCCGTAAGTAAAGCAAATGAAAAAATGAGACTTGATAAACACTGAGAGTTTTTTACTTAAAATAGAATCAATATTTAATAATAATAATAATGTGTGAAAAAATTAAATTCAAGATTTACTGCATGCCTACTATATACCATGCTTTGTACCACTTTCTGGCAATACGGAAACAAATGGTATCAGTTTAGAGCCATTGGCACAGATTACCTTTTCAGCAGTTTGCTCTTTCAACTAAGGCTATGGCTGGGTTTGCCACAATCTTATTTTAATGTGTGAGCTAATAAACTAAAAATATAGGATACAACCAGTCATTCATTTTTTAAAATAATGCTATTACATAATATTTAAGGGGCACCTGGGTGGATCATTTAGTTAAGCATCTGCCTTCTGCTCAGAGTCCTGGAATCAAGCCCCCAGTTGGACTCTGAACTCAGTGAAGAGTCTGCTGAGATTTTCTCTCTCTTTCCCTCTGTCTCTATCCCTGCTTCTGTTCTCTCTCAAATAAACAAAATCTTAAAAACAATAATATTATCTAAATCCATCAAAAATTGTTCATAATGTGTTTTTACAATTTAAAAAACATTTTAAAAGTTTACAAAATAGTGTTGATGGTGTAATTATTATTTTCTTCTTTCAAGACATGACTCCTGTTGTTGTTTTAATTGATTGTACACTCTGATCTTCAAATTGTTTAATTGGATCAGGTTGTGTTAAGACCTCAAGGTAAATATATTTTAATATATGCAAAGAGAGCTTTATAGAAAATTATCAAAATTATAGTAATCACTTGGCAACCTAATATCTTTCCATTTGCTTCTACAGCAACTTGCTAAGGTCTTAAGGGAATTATGATGGCTAAATTCTGAGCTAAGTTATGTATTAATAGTTATTTTGACTTTAAAACACCACTCTGAGTTTAATTACTTAATCTTATCTAATGTGTTTATTTACACAGAAATCAGTCAGCCTCTTGAGCTATTTCTTGACTGCTGACATCTGAATCTACTTTGTCATCAGCATTTCTTATTAAGGATAGCCAATGATAATAACTAATTAAGTTAAAAGGAGCCTTCAGCATGAGTGAGTTTCATTATGTTCGCTGGCATGATGCTTAATGTTAGTATCAACATAACCTCAATTCTCTCTCTTAAATCATTTAACTTAATTCCACTACAGTAGGGAAATATACTAAAAGGTTTTACGCCTTTGAAATTTGTTCAACTTGTTTTATGATTCATCATATGGTCAATTTTGCTAAACATTCATGTGCATTAAAAGGAAGTTAAATTCTGTCATTGTTGGTTCAGTGTTCTACATAGCTCAGTTAAGTCATTAATTTTGTTGTTTAGATCTTCTGTTTTAATTTTTTTCTGTTAGATAAATTAACTTTAAAACTAGAGTCAACTGATTTTTTATGATTGTATTTATGTATTTTGAAAGAGAGACAGCACAAATGGGAGGCGCAGAGGGAGAGGGAGAGAGAGAATCCCAATTTTAGTACGTGTGCTGACAAAGCAAAAGAGGGAGAGAAAATCCCAAGCAGACTCCACATTGAGTACGGAGCCTGATTCAGGCTCAATCCCAGGACGCTGAGATCATGACCTGAGCTGAAACCAAGAGTCGATGCTTAACCAACTGTGCCACCCGGGGGGCCCCAAGCTAACTGATCTCTAAGAAAATCAGTAGTAGAGTGGAGATAAAGTGAATATTCAAGGTTTTCTCCAAGATCTTTGGTCTGAGCAATGGGAACGGTAAGTGGTAATTACATGAGATAGAGAAGAAAGAAAGGATAGTCACTCTACATGACCTACAGCCTCCTACACAACTGCTGTCAGTATCTCTTTCTCTACCCTGCTACCTATTTCCCAGACCCTGAAGAACTTCATGTGAATGAACATTCAGAGATAATACCGTACTATTTGTACTTAAGATAAGCTAACACCTTCTCACGGTGTTTTCCCATGGCGTGGCCTATGAAAGACGCTGGTCTTCCATCAGACCCAAGAGAAGTGAAAGGGAGCTACCATGTTTCATGAAAACCCTCTGAGAGAATTGTGAATCATTTTATTATATAGAGAGAGTAAAATTACACATAAGCAAGTATTTCATTAATTTATTTGAACATTATATATCCTTAGCATATACCATAGCTTTGAATTCACAGATGCTGCAAAATATAATGAAATGGCACTCAAGCTTGTATAAATGTCAGAGAGGTTTAAGGTAATTTCTCTACAGAAATAGTCCTCACAAGCTCATTCACACCCTTGTTGTACAGTTTTTCATTTCTATAGGATTTCAGCACTTAAACTAAACTCAGAAATTTTAGGACCCTTCAAAAACTGAATATATTTGAGTATGCATAGATAAATATTTCATAAAATCCTCAGAAATAATAATTCAGCTCTCCAGGTCAGGCCATGTCAGATCAACACTGGTAATTCAAAGAATTTGTGATATGTTAGGAACAGAGAAATAAGGTTGAAAGCAGCAATGGCTGCTTTGTTTAAGCAGTGATGGAGCTGATATTTATGATTTCCATTTTATTTTTTTAAGAAAAGTCTTTCTAAACTAACACGTGTGCTAATCTCTAATAAAGACAAGCCTTTTGCCTCCCATTTAGATTGCAATCATAAAGGTCTGGTTTTTCTATAAAAACACTGCTCATTCTTTGTTTACAGTGTATTCATAAACAAATCCCTATGTGTTACTTGTTTCCTTTTCCTAGTTAGAGGGAATGTAGCATGAAACTGAAGTCAGGGATTAAACCTAAATGGATTTAAACTGGAGGACATTTTGTTCTCTATGAAAAGCAGATGACAGTAGCATTCATATTAGGGGAAAAAGCAATGAAAATAGGAAATAAATAAAAATTTACATAAATTTTAGAATTATAGTATATTTTTCTACTCAAAAGCTATATTATTTTCTTGTATGAGATCAACAGAAATACTTAAGAAATCACAATCCTCTGCCTTATATTTAGAACATGTTTGCATTTTTGTGGTGTTATGTCTTCTGAGAGCTAATAACAACATCATAATCTTGGGTCTGCGGACTGTCTTGCCTAGAGTTAACACTTGAGTAAAAGACTAAAGTTCAAAAGGGTCACACAAACATTCCAAACACAATTCTGAGAAAGGGATCATCCCATTGTAGCACCTCACGAATTTAATACATGAATACAAATGATAACATCACATTTTGTTCCCTGGACCAAAGCTCATCAAAGCTCAATTTTTTTTTTTTTTCAGAATGGAAGAAAATGAATAGGAAGCTACATTCCTCCTTAAATAACTCAAGTAGATTCCCTGAAAATGACTAAGTCTTTCCTTGTTTTTATATCTTCCTTCCCCTCTCCCCCATCTCACACACACATCCCTCCAAATGAATTATAGTAAATAGCTTTTTTTTTTTTTTTGCTCTCAATCAAAAAACATAGTAGCTTTGGTTGTTTGTGCCAAACAGTGGAGCCAAGAGGTAACAGACATATAGTTTTGGATGTTTGTGCCAAACAGTGGAGCCAAGAGGTAATAGACATAGGAAAGAGAAATAGACATAGGACAAGAAAATCATCCCAAAATAAATTAGGGCTTTCCAACCACCTGAATATGCTCTAAAATCCTCTTAACTATTCTAAGGATTAGGGACTGCTTATCCCACCTTATATAATGTTTTCTGAATTTACAAAAAAAAAAGTTCAGTTTCAAAAATTTTAACTACCATAACTGATTGCTGTGTTTGAAACATATGTTATAAATCAGTCATGCAGCATTTACTCTTAAAGGAAAAAAGAATCAAAATTTTAAATTTTAAATAGAATATTTTAATTTAGTTGTGTGGGATATAGGGAACAAAGAGAGTTCCAGCTTTTGAACTAAGAATCAAGTAGTAACATCTTTTTTTTTAAGGTTTATTTATTTTGAGAGAAAGAGAGAGGAGTGGCACAGGGAGAGGGTGAGAATTTCAAGTGGATTCCCCCACTGAGCTTGGAGCTAACACAGGGCTCAATCTCATAGACCATGAGATCACGACCTGAGCCAAAATAAAGTGTCAGATGCTTAACTGACTGAGCCACCTAGGTGCCCCTACTTTTCTTATTTATAGTTTAACAGTTGGACTTTTCCTATGAACTAGGGGGCAGCTGATGGCTTATGTCATCTAACTCTTACCACACCAAGTTAGCAAAAGGCTCTCTTTTCTCTTTTGGACAACTAAGGTTAATAATAACAAAAACAGTAATAGCTAAGTTTGACTGAAACCTTACTATTTGAGCTCTTTACTTGAATCAATTAAGTCCTCTCCACGAGCTTATGAAGAATACACTAGTACTATCCATTTAGCCAAAGAAGCTAAGACTCAAAGAAGTCAGGTAACTCTCCCAAGTTAGTAAGCAGAAAAGAATTATAACCCAGGCTGACTTCTTCAAGAGCACTCGTAACCTTTCATCTGCGGAGCCCACAACATTAAGCCTATATCCTTGCACAATTCATCAAAACTGAAATTTTTCTCTTTTCACTCTTTAAATTTTATTTTAAATATGTATCATCCCTTAGCAATTGTAAAAATTCTAGTAAATAAATTTAAGAATAGTTTCTGATGTTGCTTTTCTATTACTAGCTTTGCTTGCATTTGCCTCCCTATACTATTTTTTTCTATGTTGCACCAATCATTGTTATTGGTAACACCCGTAAAGATTTACTCCTAGTGTCTAAAAACATTCATTTAGCAAATATAATGTCTAGGCCTTGTTGAATGAGTCAATAAATACATAAAAAGTTGGATTACTACTAGATTGTGAATGAGATTACCTATCTTGTTAAACTGTATCCTTAAGGCAATGGGAGACAGATTATGTAGTAAGGTAGTGTCATACTCTGATTTGATGCTAAAAATAAAAATCACAAGGGTGGAAGTTTGAAAAAGAGTGAAACTGGATAATCAAGGAAATCAGTTAAGGGGATTTTGCTGCCTTATCTAGGCAAAACATAATAGCAACAGGAATTGAAAGTAGGATAGATAGAAAATCTACTGAAGAGATACTCAAATTGAAGCCACATATTGATAGTAAAGAGGAAAGATGCGAGTACATCTCAAGAACAGAAATCCTTCCATACAGCCCAGGATCACAACACAGGCAGGAACATATCACCACTTGGGGGTTTTCATGCCTGGGAAGAAAGCTGGATAGAAAAAAGAATGTGAGTGTAACCACCCAGAGCTAATTTTTCCTGCCATGAACAGAGATTTAGCAGATCAGGAGATAAAAGTGAAAGTAAGGGCCACTTGTCATCCTCCTACCTGCACTTCAACCTAGCAATACGGGTTTCACTTATCTTCATACACCTCTGGTTAAAAGAGGAATGGAAACCTCTGTTTTTTAGCAGCATAAAAACAGAGGAAGGAAACATGGGGCTATTTTTTTCTTCCTTATAGGAAGTTTCCATAAAATCTCCCTCAGAAAAGATGATCCAAAGGCCAAGAGTAAGTTAGCCTTTGGAGAGTGAGACCTGATGTCCTTGTAATGAAAGAGCAAACACTGTCCAACCACCACAAATGACCATAAGCTACACCCCAAATTCTTGCCATATTTAACATTATTCTTTATTGTAATAATAAGAAAGATAATTTAAGGAAGCTGAGACAACTTATTAACTTGCATAAAAGTTAATTTAAAAGGTTCCTCTTTGTATCTGAATACCTATCAGATTTTTATTCTCAAATTGTTTCTTCCATTTCTAAAGTAAAATACTTAAAAAAACACAAGAATTGACAATATTGAAGACAAAACTGATGGACAACTTATTGTTAGAATCTATTACAAATCCCATGGATAAAAAAAAACTGAGAATCACAACGGATGGTAATCTCAATATTTTCTAATTGTTTGTTGTTTATTCTCTCTCTCCTGCTAGGCTATACTATGAAAATAATAACTATATTAATAATGACAGAGAGGAACAAAGAGAATTAAGTTGGGATTTAGCAGATCATGGGACTCAAAGTACAATATTTAATTATTGAGTCAGATAATTGGATATAAGCTAAAATTTTTAAATTTAAATATAATAGTAGTGAAATTTGAAAATAGGTCATTTACCATTACAGATACTAGAGAAACATATGACATATTTAAAAAAGCATAAAGATAAGAAATGTCCAAGAATTAACAAAAGAATCAAAAAATACAATAGAACAGACATACCTATTGCAACAGTAAATCTGGATAGTTTAAATTCAGTACCATAAAATTGGTTTACCTAAAGAAGATTAGAAAAATGGCACAAGTAAGTCAAAAAGAAAATTGATGAGTGAAGGTATATAGAAAAAGTCAATACAAAGAAAGACATGTGATGACAATAAAATTGGACAAAGAAAAATCAGGTAAATAATTAAATTATATAAGGATCATTCTATATTGATAAAGATTTTGATTAAAAACAAAATGATGGGGCGCCTGGGTGGCTCAGTGGGTTAAGCCGCTGCCTTCGGCTCAGGTCATGATCTCAGGGTCCTGGGATCGAGTCCCGCATCGGGGTCTCTGCTCAGCAGGGAGCCTGCTTCCTCCCCTCTCTCTCTCTGCCTGCCTCTCTGCCTACTTGTGATCTCTCTCTGTAAAATAAATAAATAAAAATTTTTAAAAAATGATGTCTATTATTAAGAATGTTTCTGTACTGGGTCACCTGGGTGGCTCAGTCATTAGGCATCTGCCTTCAGCTCAAGTTATGATCCCAGGGTCCTGGAATCGAGCCCCACATCAGGCTCCCTGCTCGACAGGAAGCCTGGCTTCTCCCTCTCCCACTCCCCCTGCTTCTGTTCCCTCTCTTGCTGTGTCTCTCTCTGTGTCAAAAAAATAAATAAAATCTTTAACAAAAAAAAAAAAAAAAGAGAGAGAGAGAGAATGTTTCTGTAATGGATATACGTTCTCTTACAATAACAAATATGAAAACCAGAATACATTTTAAAAATTGACACAGTCGGTAGTATTAGAAGTTTGTAATACAGTCTCAGCAAATTTAGTATGCAAAAACCAAGCTACTGAGACTATAATTATATATTGATTTATGTTATTTCATGTTATATAGGCAACCCAAGAGTATGTTGCATACTGTAAGTATTATGCTTTTTAAATAAAATACATAATTGTAAAATCAATAAATTTGACCACATGAAATATCAAAGACAAAATTGATAGGAAAATTAGAATAATGTTTAGCATGAATAATACAGAAAGGGAATTGATTTTTGTCAAAAATATAAATTATTATGAGAAATGCAAGCAATCTCATAGAAAAATGAGCAAAGGACTGATAACTCACAGAAGACATACAATTTTTTTTAAATATAAAGAAACTTTAAGTTTGTTATTCATCAAAGATATATAAATTAAATCTGCAGTGAAACTGGAGGATGCCTATTGAATAAATCCAATTTTTAATTACTAAGCCAAGTGAGAATGTCATAGGCTGAGCAGTTTTATATGTTGTTGATGATAAAGCTTTCTGGGAAATAAGTAAAAAAATTGAGACTTATATGTTCAGCATATCTTTGTTATTCACTGAAGGGTATCCCTGTGGAAATTATACAAAGTGCACAAAAAAAGTAAGCATGGAAATCCTCATTTATGAAAACAAAAAATATCTAAAACCCATAATCTCTTAACCGAAATACTTTGGAATTATTTTTTGGAGTTCATTTTTTTGTCTGTACAATGCATAGACTAAGCCCCTGTGAGTTTAGGGGAATACCCCATAATCTATTAATATTTCTGCTGGGAAATATCTTTAAATGGGATACACATAGATACTCATAGATACTCAATAGCCTCACATCAGTTTAAGTAAGTCTTGTCACTAAATTAGATCAGGCCAGCCCAGGTGCCCTCAGATGAGTTATAAAAACTCTTTTCTTTTCACAGCTGTTCAGATTTTGAAATTAGAAAAAAAGGACTCTAGAGCCCCTGGGTGGCTCAGTCAGTTAAACAGCTGCCTTCTACTCAGATCATGATCCCAGGGTCCTAGGATCAAATCCCACAACAGGCTCCTGGCTCAGTGGGGAGTCTGCTTCTACCTCTACCCCTACCCACTGCCTGTGCTCTGTCTCAAATAAATAAATAAAATCTTAAAGAAAAAAAAGAAATAAAGGACTCTAGATATGAAATTTTGAAATTATAGAAAAATGAACTGTATTTGTTGGACTATTTGAAGCATCATTTCATTATGAAGCATCCATATGACAGAATATGACTTAGCAAATAAAATTAGAGTTAAAACGTTCTATAGGACAAGGAAAATCTATTTTATATATACTTGATGTAAATATTGGTATTTGAAACTATATATGGTATAATTTGAATTTTTAAAAATATTTCTGTGCATAAAATGATGCAGATAAAATACTATGAATGTATGAAGAACTACTAGCTAGTTCTTTCTCAGTGTTGGGGTAATGGTTGATTTTTCTGTTTTATTTATATTCTCCAATTTTTAAAATAATGAGCATGCATTCCTTTTATCTCAGAAAAAAATGCATGGCTTAGAAGCAAGACAATGTGGAAGTAATATAACTTAAAATCATTCTTTTAGGTTTAAGCTGTTATAATTAGGATAAATCTAAGCAAGTATTCTTTAACTCACAGGAAGATAGAAGCATACATTTAGAAAAAAAATCTGAATTTCTTGGCTCTCAAAGTGATTAATAGCAATAGTAGTTCACTAAGGAATGCTTTGGAATCACTATCCCTAAGGAAATCTAAATGATTTACAACTTCTGCCTAATTCTTTTATTTATCATAAAGATGTGTTTTATGTTCTAATTTCTCCTTTACTTTTTTAAGGTTTATTTATTTTTAATAATCTTTACTATAGAGGGGCTCAAACACAATCCAAAGACCAAGACTTGCATGCTCTTCTGACGGAACCAGCCAGGCGACCTCAATTTCTCCTTTAGAAGAATGTGGGTAAAATGTGATGGTGTGCCACGGGGAGATGAAAAGAAAGGGAGTTAGGAATAAGAAATTAACTTCAAGGTTCTTTCAGTCATTTTTTTACCGCTTTCATCCTGGAATATGGAGAAATGATAACACAAGAAAGTACTAACCTATGTGTTTGCTCAGTGAAGTTCACAATTACTCAAAATATTATCCTGAATATACACTGTAGTCTCTTTATGACCCTTCTTGGTCTCTTAGCATTTGCGTTCTCAGTCAAACATAAATTTTCTCTTTAACACAAATCCCACATACACACCCAAATCTTTGTTTTAGCATTCCCATGGGTGGCTCGGGCTCTCTGTTCTATAAAGAGACATTGGAATTGAAATACTTTAAAAAAAAAAAAAGTTTAAGTAATCTCTACACCCAATATGGGGCTCGAACTCTCAACACCAAGATGAAGCATTACATGCCCTTCTGACTGAGCCAGCCAGGTGCCCAAAAGTTCACAACAGCCTCTCCCAGGAAGTTCCAAATGTTCAGTATTTGTTCCATTTCCCCAATCCTGTTGTAAACAACAACTTAGGATCTCATTTTCTTAGACTATAGTCACCACTTGACTCACACAGGGAGAGTTAGTAGCTGGTTATGAATGAACACCAAATCAGCTATTTTTAGATCATTAAAAGACAGACTTTCTGGCTAACCTTTATCAATCCAGTGAGTCACATTCCCTTGGTAAGAAAACATGCAAAAGCTGCTCTTTAACCCTTTCAGATCCTTTCACCCAAGTTAAGACTGCTCTAAGCCCCAAGGTTAGGACAGCTGACTCCTGGCTAGCTGTCACAAACAACTTTTAATTTCAGAATAGCTTGGTGCCTCTGTATTTAGATTAATTTAGGTACAGTTGATACAAATTTGTATATGGGGGCCTCTGGTTGTATTTTTTAAAAGTAGAAAGAAATCCTATGAAGGGGATATGATAATTTTTAATGAACCTGAAGTCTTTAGTAATAAAAGAATATAAATTTGCAAAAGGGTGAAACACTGTAGTTGCAGATTCCTTGGATATTAAAAACCTTGAGAATTAAAGTTACACGTCCTAGAAAAGTAAATACCATCCAAGAACCAAGGATGTGGGTGCCTGGGTGGCTTAGTGGGTTAAGCCACTGCCTTGGGCTCAGGTCATGATCTCAGGGTCCTGGAATCGAGTCCCGCATCGGGCTCTCTGCTCGGCAGGGGGCCTGCTTCCCTCTCTCTCTCTCTCTCTCTCTCTGCCTGCCTCTCCATCTACTTGTGATTTCTCTCTATCAAATAAATAAATAAAATCTTTAAAAAAAAAAAAAAAAAAAAAGAGAACCAAGGATGTGTCTTAACAACAGCAGGTGACCAAATCAGATAAGTAGTGTGTACCGGAGGAGACTTGTACTGGCTCAATGCAATGTTTGTGCTCATTTTTTCTTATCCCCAACAGTGATATCACAGTGGTTGCTTGAAATTGGCCACAGGTGGAGTGTTTAACCACAGAAATCCTCAAACACTACAAATCAGAGCTTTTCCTCTCTCTCTTTCTCTCTCTCTCCATTTTTTCCTTTTTTTTTTTTTTTTTGTCCTTCAAGGAAGTTATTAACCACTTTTTAGACATAGACTAAAGTATATATTTTTCAGAATTTTTAATAATATAACTAGTGGTAGGTGTGATTGTATGCACCTTCAAAGTCAGTGCTATATAATGAAAAACTACACACAAAGCAGAATTTTTTTAATTAATTTATATTTTTAAAGATTTTATTTATTTATTTGACAGGTAGAGATCACAAGTAGGCAGAGAGGCAGGCAGAGAGAGAGGAGGAAGCAGGCTCCCTGCTGAGTAGAGAGCCTGATGTGGAGCTCCATCCCAGGACCCTGAGATCATGACCTGAGCCGAAGGCAGAGGCTTAACCCACTGAACCACCTAGGCGCCCCAAGCAGGATATTTTTTGAAGTCAATCTCTGATTAATTGAAGATATACATTGTAATTCCTAGGGCAACTACTAAAAAAATTTTTTTTAATAAATGTTAAGTCCATAGTGAAGATAAAGGAAATCAAAACAAAAATGCTCAATTAACCAATGAGATGGAACTGAAAGAAGATAAAAGAAATAAAGAATAGATAAAACAAACAGAAAATAAGATTGTAGATTGTAATAAAACCACACTAAAAATAACAAATTGTGAATGGTCTAAACATATTAATTAAAAACAGAGATTTCAAACTGGAATATTTAAAGTATACACTATTTATAAGAAACCAAAATTAATGTAAAAGCATAGATAGATTAAAAGTGAAGTGATGACAAAACATATACCATGCAAACACCAACAAAAGAAAATCAGAGTGGTTATACTGTCACATAAAATTACCTCGAACAAGGAATATTACTAATGTTTAAAAGAAAAGTTAAACAATAATAAATGGGTCAATTCTCCAAGAAGACCTAACAATTCTAAATGGGTACACCCCAACAACATGACCTCAAAATACATAAGACAGAAACTGATAATACTGAAAGGAAAAATAGATAAATCTACAACTATAGAACACTTCAACACTCCTCTCTCAGTAATTGCTACAACAAATACATGGGAAATCAGTAAAGATATAGGAGACAAAAGCAGCACTATCAATCAATCTGTCAATAAAATGTCATGTTATTAACATTTATAGGATACTCTATCCAACATCTTAATAAACATTTCTTTTAATTACATGTGGAATATTCAACAAGATAGACCACACCAGGGACCCTAAAACAAACTTCACCAAATTTAAAAGAATAGAAATCATACAACGTATGTCTTTTGACCACAGCAGAATTAAACTAGAAATTAATTAAGAGGCATATCTGAAAATTCCCCGGTATTTACAAATTAAAGCTGCAATGAATATATCATCATTGCAACTGAGCTTGCTGAGTTTTTTAAGTACATGATTTTTTTAAAAAATATGATGACTCTCCCCTACAGTACAATGAATTACTATCAGCATATGCAGGCTTGCTGTTGTCTTATAGGACTAAATATGCCAGTTCTCAAAATGATACCTGGCAGAGTTACTTAGTTTTAAAGTGACATTCAAGAACTTTTCCAACACCATCCCCCACATACCTATGTCCATATGACAACCTCCTAGTAATCCTTTTGGACAAATTCAAACATCACTGAGAAGCCTTCCTTGACAACTGTCATGCCTGCTCCTCATCATCTCCCCAAATTAGACTCTCTTTCCCCCCATATTCCCATAGAACTCTGCACATACCTTTTTAACGCTCTGGTGTCCTCTGTCTGGTTAACTCCAGTTGTTGTTCAAACTTCAGTCCAGGTTCAACGCAAGCATTCCATGACTCCTGTCCCCTACTCACCTTTATTGGGTTAGACCCCCCTCTTATATAAGCCCCAAAATGCAACGATTCGTGTAAGGTTTCTTAACAGCAGCAGCATTATTGAAATTTTTGACCTAATAACTCTGTTGTGCAGGGCTGTTCTATGCATTATAGGATGTTTAGCAATATCCTTGACCTCTATCTGTTAGATACCAGTGGCGCACACACCCCAAGTTGAGACAGTCAAAAATATCTCCAGGCCTGGCCAAATGTCCTCTGGATGGCGGGCAAGGTACTCCTCATTTGAGAACCACTGAATCAGTCCTACCAATCATACTGACTGAGATTAGTCTGCTTTTCTGTTTAATTAGTCTATTTTGGACCATTGATAACTCATAGGAAGAAAGTGTATTTTCTTTCTGAAGCCCAGGATCTAGCACAGAGACTGGCACCTAAGTAAATGCTTAGATGATTTATGACCCTATGGAGTGGTATTTTTAATATTAACCAAGGCAATCACAACTTCCAAGAAGATTATCTAGAATATAAGATGTGAGTCATGCATACAATTATTATTAGGCAGAAACTTGTCTTTTATATCTTAATTCTTGCCAGGAAATACACTCCATTGAAAATCCATCAGCTAGGGTGCCTGGGTGGCTCAGTGGGTTAAGCCGCTGCCTTCGGCTCAGGTCATGATCTCAGAGTCCTGGGATCGAGTCCCGCATCGGGCTCTCTGCTCCGCAGGGAGCCTGCTTCCTCCTCTCTCTCTCTGCCTGCCTCTCTGCCTACTTGTGATCTCTCTCTGTCAAATAAATAAATAAAATCTTTAAAAAAAAAAAAAAAAGAAAATCAATCAGCTAAACAATTGATCGTTAGATCGAATAACTTTTAATTATCTATTTTGTTGTTTTTTAATATTTTATTGTTTTTATTATTAAGGAGCTTTTATTTATTTTTTCCTCCTAAGTATTATATTTAATATTGCTACATATGTGTATTTTTAAAATTCAGTTAATTAACATATAATGTAGTATTAGTTTCAGAGGTAGAGGTCATTGATTCATCAGGCTTATATAATACCCAGTGCTCATTATATCATGTGCCCTCCTTAATGTCCATCACTCAATTACCCCATCCCCTAAATCCCTCTCCTCCTGCAACCCTCAGTTTGTTCCCTATGATTGAGAGTCTCTAATGGTTTGTCTCCTTGTCTGATTTTGTCTTGTTTTATTTTTTCCTCTTTTTCCCTATTATTCTCTGTTTTGTTTCTTAAATTCCACATAGGTAAGATCATATGAAAATTGTCTTTCTATGATTATTCACTTAGCATGATACCCTCTACTTCCACTTGGTATGATACCCTCTTACTTCACTTAGCATGACACCCTTTACTTCCATCCATGTTGTTTCAAATGGCAAGATTTCATTTCTTTTTGATAACTCAGTAGTATTCCATTGTACATATATATACACCACATCTTCTTTACCCATTCATCTGTTGATGGACATCTGGACTCTTTCCATAGTTTGGCTATTATGGATATTGCTACTATAAACATTGGTGTGGGTGCCCCTTTGGATCACAATATTTGTGTCTTTGGGGTAAATACCAATTAGTACAATTGCTGGGTCATAGGGTAGCTCTATTTTCAACCTTTTGAGGAAACTCCATACTGTTTTCCAGAGTGGCTGCACCGGCTTGCATTCACAACAGTGTAGGAGGGTTCCCTTTCTCTGCAACTCACCAACATCTATTGCTTCCTGAGTGGTTAACTTTAGCCATTCTGACTGGTGTGAGGTGATATCTCATTGTGGGTTTGATTTGCATTTCCCTGATGATGAGTGATGTTGAGCATTTTTTCATGTGTCTGTGGCCATTTGTATGTCTTCTTTGGAGAAATGTCTGTTCATGTATTCTGCCCATTTCTTGACTGGATTGTGTGTGTGTGTGTGTGTGTGTGTGTGTGTGTGTGTGTGTTTGGGTGCTGAGTTTGAGAAGTTCTTTATAGATTTTGCATTCTTGCCCTTTATCTAATAAGACATTTGCAAATATCCTCTCCCATTCTCTTGGATTTCTTTTGGTTTTGTCAACTGTTTCCTTTGGTGTGCAAAAGCTTGTTATCTTAATGAAGTCCCAATAGTTCATTTTTCCCTTTGTTTCCCCTGCTTTGGAGACGTATCTAGCAAAAAGTTGCTGTGGCCAAGGTCACAAAGGTTGCTTCCTGTGTTTTCCTCTAGGATTTTGATGGATTCTTGTCTCACACTGAGGTCTTTCATCCATTTTGAGTCTATTTTTGTGTATGGTATAAGGAAATGGTCTAGTTTAATTCTTCTGCATGTGGTTGTACAATTTTCCCAACACCGTTTTTTGAAGAGACTGTCTTTTTTTCCATTGGATATTCTTTCCAGATTTGTCGAAGATTAGTTGATCAAAGAGTTGAGGGTCCATTTCTGGGTTCTCTATTCTATCCCATTGATCTATGTGTCTGTTTTTGTCCCAGAAGCAAACTGTCTCGATGATTACAGCTTTGTAATGGAGATTGAAGTCTGCCATTCTGATGCCACCAGCTTTGTTTTTCAACATTCCTTTGGCTATTCAGGGTCTTTCTGATTCCATACAAACTTTAGGATTATTTGTTCTAGCTCTGTGAAAAAAGCTGGTGGTATTTTGATAGGGATTGCATTGAATGTATAGTTTGCTCTAGGCAGCACAAACATTTTAACAATATTTGTTCTTCCAATCCATGAGCATGGAAGATTTTTCCATTTCTTTGTGTCTTCCTCAATTTCTTTCATGACTGTTCTGTAGTTTTCTGATACAGAAACTTTGCCTCTTTGGTTAAGTCTATTCCTGGCTATCTTACGGTTTTGGGTGCAATCGTAAATGGGATTGAATCCTTAGTTTCTCTTTCTTCTGTCTCATTGTTAGTATATAGAAATGGAACTTATGTCTGTGCATTGATTTTATAACCTGTCACTTCGCTGAATTTTTTTATGAGTTCTAGCAATTTTAGGCTGGAGTCTTTGGGATATTTAACATACAGTATCATGTCATCTGTGAAGAGTGAGAGTTTGACTTCTTTGCTGATTCGGATGCCTTTTACTTTTTTTCATTGTCTGATTGCTGAAGCTAGAACTTCTAGTACTATGTTGAAAAGCAGTGGTGAGAATGGACATCTCTGCCATGTTCGTGACCCTAGGGGAAAAACTCTCAATTTTTTCCACTGAGAATGATACTTGCCACATGCTTTTTGTATAAGACTTTTATGATATTGAGGTATGAATGGGTCATCCAGGAAAAACTCTCAATTTTTTCCACTGAGAATGATACTTGCCACATGCTTTTTGTATATGACTTTTATGATATTGAGGTATGTTCCTTCTATCCCTGAAGAGCTTTAATCAAGAAAGGATGCTGTACTTTGTCAAATGCTTATTCTGCACATACTGAGAGGAACATATGGTTCTTGTTCTTTTCTTTAATTAATGTACTATATTACATTGATTCATTTGTGGATGTCAAACCACCCTTGCAGCCCAGGAATAAATCCCACTTGGTTATGGCTAATAATATTTTTAATGTACTGTTGGATCTTATTGGCTAATATCTTGGTGAGAATTTTGGTATCCATGTTCATCAGGGATATTGATCTGTAATTCTTTTTGTTGGGGTCTTTGGTTTTGGGATCAAGGTACTGCTGGCCTCATAGAAGGAATTTGGAAGTTTTCCTTCCATTTCTAGTTTTTGAAATAGCTTCAGAAGACCAGGCACTGATTCTACTCTAAATGTTTGGTAGAATTTACTTGGGAAGCCATCTGGCTCTGGACTCTTGTTTATGGGGAGGTTTTTGATTACTGCTTCAATTTCCTTGCTAGTTATGGGTCTCTTCAGGTTTTCTATTTCTTTCTGTTTCAGTTTCGGTAGTTTATGTGTCTCTAGGGATGCATACATTTCCTACAGATTGTTTAATTGTTTGGCATATAGTTGTTCATAATATATTCTTATAATGGTATTTCTTTAGTGCTGGTTGCAATCTCTCCTCTTTCATTCATGATTTTATTTATTTCGGTCGTTTCTCTTTTCTTTTTTATAAGATCATTAATCTAATTAATCAGTAATTATTCCTATTAATTATCTCAAAGAACCAGCTAATAGTGTTGTTGATCTGTTCTACTGGTTTTTTTTTGGTTTCTATTTCATTGATTTCTGCTCTAATCCTTATTATTTCTCTTCTCTTGCTGGGATTAGGCTTTATTTCTCCTCTTTTTCCAGCTCCTTCAAGTGTAAAGTTAGGTGTTTGAGGCCCTTCTTGTTTCTTGAGAAAAGCCTGTATTACTTGTATTGCTATATACTTCCCTCTTAGGACCACCTTTGCTACATCCCAAAGGTTTTGAACAGTTGTGTTTTCATTTTCATTTGTTTCCATGAATTTTTAGAATTCTTTAATTTCCTGGATGACCCATTCATTCTTTAGTAGGATGCTCTCTAGCATCCATGTATTTGAGTTCTCTCCAAATTTCCTTTTGTGACTGAGTTCCAGTTTGCAAGCATTGTGATCTGAAAATATGCAGGGAATGATCCCAATCTTTTGGTACTTATTGAGACCTGAATAGTGATCCAGTATGTGACCTAGTCTGGAGAATGTTCCAGGTGCACTTGAGAATAAACCTGTTGCTTTAGAATGGAATGCTCTGAATGTATCTGTGAAGTCCATCTGGCCCAGTGTGTCATTCAAAGCCCCTGTCTCCTTGTTGATCTGCTTAGATGATATGTCCATTGCAGTAAGTGGGCTTTTAAAGTCCCCTATGATTATTGTATTATTATCAATGTGTTTCTTTAATTTTCTTATAACTGGTTTATATAATTGGCTGTCCCCATGTTAAGGGCATAAATATTTATAATTGTTAGATCTTCTTGTTGGATAGACCCTTTAATTATGATATAGTATCCTTCCTCATCTTTTATTACACCCTTTGGTTTAAAATCTAATTTGTCTGATATAAGGATTGCTATCTCAGCTCTCTTTTGAGATCCATTAACATGATAAATCATTCTCCACCCCCTCACTTTCAATAGGGAAGTGTCTTTGGTCTAAAATGAGTCTCCTGCAGACAGCATATCAATGGGTCTTGCTTTTTTATCCAATCTGATATGCTGTATCTTTTGAGTAGGGCATTTAGCCCATTTACATTCACGATAACTATCAAAAGATATGAATTTAATACTATTGTATTACCAGTAAAGTCACTGTTTCTCTATATTATCTCTGTTCCTTTCTTGTCTATGCTACTTTTGGGTTCTCTGTTCACTTAAAGAATCCTCCTTTAATATTTCTTGTAGAGCTGGTTTAGTGATCACAAATTCTTTTAGTCTGGTTGCCCTGGAAGATTTTTCTCACTCCTTCTATTTTGAATGAAATCCTTGCTGGAAAAAGTATTCTTGGCTGCATATTTTTCTCATTTAGCACCCTGGATGTATCATGCCAGTCCTTTCTGGTCTGCCAGGTTTCTGTGGATAGGTCTGCTGCCAATCTGCTGTTTCTAGGTTATGCACCTCTTGTCCCAAGCTGCTTTCAGGATTTTCTCTTTGTCTTTGAGACTTGCAAGTTTCACTATTACATGTTGAGGTGTTGACCTATCTTCATTGATTTTGATGGGGATACTCTGTGTCTCCTGGACTTGGATGCCTGTTTCCTCCTCCAGATTAGGGAAGTTCTGAGCTATAATTTTCTCCAAACATACCTTCTGCCTCTCTCTCTTTCCTCTTCTTCTGGGATCCCAATTATTCTAATATGGTTTCACTTTATGGCATCACTTCTCTCTCAAGTTCTCCCCTCATGATCCAGTAGTTGTTTCTCTCTCTTTTTTTCAGCTTCTTTATTCTCCATCACTTTATCTTCTATATCACTAATTCTCTCTTCTGCCTCATTTATCCTAGCCGTTAGAACTTCGTATTTTATTGCAGCTCATTAACAGCCTTTTTGACTTCAACTTAATTAGATATTAGTTCTTTTATTTCTCCAGAAAGGGATTCTTTAGTGTCTTCTATGCTTTTTCCAAGCCCAGCTAGTATCTCATAATTCTTATTCAGAACTCTAGTTCTGACATCTCATTTATATCTAGATTTTATATATATATATATATATATATATATATATTTGATTAGGCCCCTGGCAGTCAGTACTGCTTCTTGTTCTCTTTTTTGAGGTGAGTTTTTCCATCATGTCCTTCTGTCCAGAGAAGAACAGATGAACGGGAGAGCAAAATACTAAAATGGGAACAATCCCAGAGAAATATACACTAAGCATATCAGAAGAGACCCAAAACCAATAAAAAAAATAGGTGAATAAATAAATAAAATAATCAGACAGGTGAACAGAGCAGAGCAATACACTGGATCCTGTGCACATTTTGGTATGTTTATTAGAAAACTAGATCCCAAAATTGTAAAGAAAAATTTACATATATACAAAAATAAAATGAATACAATGGAAGGACAGAAGGTAACTGTAAAAATGAAAATTAAAGGACAAAAAAAAAATAAGGACTATAAACATACAGGTGAACAGAACAGAGCAATACACTATATCCTGGGTATTCTGGTCAGTTTGTTAGAAGACACTACATCCCAAAACTGTAAAGAAAGAAAAACTTATATATGTAGAAAAATAAAATTAAAGACATTGAAATGACACAATGTTAAGACTTTAATTTAAAAAGAATAAAATAGAGAGAATATGATCAGACAAGTGAAAAGAACAGAGCCATACACTAGATTGTGGGTGTAAATTTTGTTCTATTTGTTAGAAGAAACTGCATCTTAAAACTATAAAGAAAAAAAAAAGAAAAGCTTGTATATATACAAAACTAAAATTAAATATGACAAAAGGATAGAATGTAAATGTAAAAATTAAAATTTAAAAAGATTTTTTAAACAGATTGATAAAATAAGAAATTAGTTGAAAAAGGAAAGAGAAAAAAATAAAATTGAACAACTAAAAAAAAATTGAACAACTAAAGAATCATGGGGGGAAAAACATGAATTCTCTATTTTTACTTAGCACTAGCATTTTGCGGGTATCTATAATCAGAAACTTGGTCTTAGCAGGATGTTTTCGCTGATATTCTGTGGAAGGGGTCTGTTGCACAAATTCTCAAGTGTGTTTGCCCTGGGCATAATTGCACTGCCTTTGCCAGGGGCCAGACTAAGTAAGGTGCTCCAGATTGCTCTATGTGGCTTTTGTTCCTTGAAGGCTTTCTGAACCACTGAAGAGTATGAGAATGAAAATGGTGGTCTCCTACTCTCCAGCCCCAGAGCTGAAAGCTCAGGGCCCCACTCCTCAGTGCATCCTCAGGGTAAAGCAGTCAGTCACTCCTGTCTCCCTGGTCTCCATCCACACTCTGTGATCACCCAGCGAATAGCCGAGCATTTCTATCTCAGGCACATGACCCTGTTTCATGTCTCTAAACCCTGCACACTCTGGCACCAGGCACTTATGCTCTCTTCCTCTGAGGAGAGGAAGTGGGGTCTGGCCATGGTTCTGCCGCTTCCTGGGACCCTGCTTAGAGAGTAGTTGATCAACCCTGCCACAGTTCACAGTATATGCCAACCCCAAGCTGAGAGCCCACTCCTGGGCTTGCTGAATTGAATCTGGTTTGCCCTCTCTAATGCCTGGGTACTCAGCCACACTCAGGCATCCCCAGTCTTCCTATGATCCCGAGGATCCTGAAACCATACTGTCCCATCTAGGACTCCACCCTGTTTCACCACCTGAACACCGTTCAGGCAAGGATGTCGCTCACTGGAGCAGATTTCTTAAAGTTCTGATTTTGTGCTCCACTCCTACATCACTTGCCACTAGCCAGCTTACAGAGTCTCCCTCCTCCCATATATCACCTACGTTTCACTTCTCCACACCTCCTACCTTGCAGAAAATGGTTGCTTTTCTATTTGTAGAGTTGCAGCTATTATTTTCTTAGATCTCTGATTGAGCTAACAGGTGTTCAGAATGATGATAGCTATCGAGCTGAATTCCTGGGACCAGACTTCTACTCTACCATCTTGGACTATCCCTCTCTATTATCTACTCTGTGTCTTTTAAAAATTATTGCTATAAAAGAAGCATATGTGCATTGTAGAAAATTAGGAAAACATAATTAAATAAATCCTTTATCCACTACTAATTATCTTAATTCTATACTTCCAGGTCTTTACACACACACACACACTCCTTTGCAGTTTCATCTCAGTATAAAATCATATTGCACATATATTTTTCTCAACCTGCTTTTTTCAGTAAATTATCTCTACTTTCTCTTTCAGTACATTTTATTTCCTCTGATATTGAGAGTATTTTCAAAATTCTCCATATAATCCCCAAATATTGCACACAGGAGGTTTATTCATTCAAATATCAAATGTGAGGATGTCTGTTTAAGTGTCTGCCTTCAGCTCAAGTCATGATCCCAGGATCCAGGAATTGAGTCCCGCATTGGGCTCCTTGCTTGGTGGGGAGCCTATTTCTCTCTCTGCCTGCCACTCCCCCTGCTTGTACTCTCTCTCTCTTTCTCTGACAAATAAAATTATATACACACAAACACACACACACACACACACATACATACATGTGTGTATATATATATATATACACACACACACACACATATATATATATATAAAACATAAGATCATTTGTCTCTGGTTTTTATGTCCCTTAGTTTCTCATAATCAACCACAATTGTCTTTTTCACAATAGTAACTTTTTAAAGAATCCAACCCATTTACCTCCTGCAGAATATCCCTGAATTTGTCTACTTTATTTGCCACATTCTCATTTAACTTGTTTGTCTATATTCTATATTTCTTGTAAATTGAACATCATATTAGAGGCTTAGTAAATCCAATTTAAATATTGTTGCCTAGAATAATTCATAGGCAATGGTGTGTAACTTCACGTGGTATTATATTAAAAGGCACACATTATTTCATTAACAACCAATAGTGATGCTACAGTTGATTGAGTCTTTTACTAAGTTACTTTGTTTTCTCCTCCACTGAACAGATAAGTTTTTCCCTTACTATTAAAAAATAACATGTGAGATTTTCTTTTAGCAATTAACCAAATTTCCAATTAACCACTTAATGATTTTTGACACAAATTAATAATTTTTCCCTTAATCTATATCATTTGAGTCTGTGAAATTATTCTTTTCTAATTCTGTACTTTCTGTTTCACAACTGACATTTTTCTGTAAAACAGTTCATTTCCTTAAAAATTGGGATATTTGGTTACCTTCTTTGTGAGGATATAAGCAACAGAATTCCCACAGACACCTGATGGGAATATTTGTACCATACTTCTGGAATACAATTTGGCATTATCTAGCCAAGTTGAAGACACACAACCTATGACCTAGCATTTCCATTTTAGTTGTGGCATCTCCCACTTTAAGGTGTTCTCCACTTAAAAATCAGAAATCTGTTTTTATAAATTAAACATTTTAAAAATAAATGCTAATTGAGGGTCTATTTATCAACATTTTAAGTAAGAAAACTTGTAACATTTTTATGTCAACTCAAAACCTCAACCAATTTCCTAAAACAGAACTAATTCACAGTAAAATACCTACACATACAAGTGACAAGCTGTCAGGTTAAGATGTAAAATGGCTGAAGTGTTCATTAAATGATTAATATGCTCATTTCAAACAATCACTTTGTATACAGCAACATGCTGTATTAGTCTGGGTTCTCTAAAGAAACACAATCAATTGGATATATGTATGACTTACGATTTGTTATAAGGAGCTGCCTTACATGATTATGGAGACTGAGAAGTCCCAGATCTGCTGTCAAGATCCAAGTATCTGCTGATGACCCAGGAAAGCCAATGGTATAGTTCTAGTCTAAGTCTGAGTCTGAAGGCAGGAGAAGACCAATGGTCCAGCTTGAAGATAGACAGAGAAAGCAAATACTCCTTTCCTCAGCCTTTTGTCCAATTGAGACAAGCAATGATTTAGATGAGGGTCACCCACATGGTAGAGGGCAATCAGTTTAATTTACTCTATTCAAATGTTAATCTCATCCAGAAATACCCTCATAGATACACAAAGAATAATATTTAACCAAATATCTGGGCACCCACCTCCAGCCAAGTTGACATGTAAAATTAACCATTACAATGCCCTTTGCTAAGTCTGACTGCAACTTTCAAAATATTAACATTTAACAATTCTACTTAGAATATAACTCAAGACTTCCCCTACAACACCCACCCCCAACACACACACAGAGTTTTCTTGAAAATGTAGTACTGTATATTTGGGGAGAAATATAAATTTTTCATATAAAACATCAACTGACAAGTGTATTACAAAGATACCTATATTCTAAAGTTTGAATATCAAAATCCAAGAGGTGTTGCACCAGGGAAATATTAAAGTATGCCAGTACCTACCATAAAAACATGTAAAGATATGTACCAGCAAAAGTGTGTAAGAATATTGGCAGCAGTTATTTACAGTAACCCAAACCTACAAACAACCTGAATGTCCACTTATGGTTGCGTGAATGAGTTGTGAAATATTCATACAATGGAACAGTATATTACTGAGAAAATGATATAGCCAAATTCTATAGTATAGATGGCATTGCAAATACAATATTGATCAAAAGAAGAAGGATAAAAGTAATTCCAATAGTGCACTTAGAGGTGGCCACCGAGCAGACTGGAGTTCACTCTCTGGAGAGTCTCACTCTCCTTCCTCTGCATCATGTCTGACAAACATCATAAGGCTGGGGTTGAGAAATCTGGTAAGTTTAAATTAAAGAAGGCATAAAAAAATCTACTATCTTCAACAGAAATGACTGAACAGGAGAAGCAAGAAGGCAAATTATAATGAGGTGTGTGCCATCAACATGTACTGTGTACTCCACAAGCACTACCTTCTTGTTTTACTTATTTCAGCTGTTTAACTTTATAAGATGCAAAGAGGTTGGATCAAGTTTAAATGACTGCTTCCCCTTTTCTCACCAAAGAATCAGAACGACCCACAATGAACATGGAGCCTGCCTCCCATTTGCCTGGTTGGCTGGCAGGGAAGGAAAAGAACTTGCATGTTGATGAAGAAAGAAGCTGGAGGGTTTGACATCCGTGAAATCTAGAGTAAAAACCAAGTTAGTCCGAGGTGTCCTGCAAACTGTAAAATGTAGTTTAATCAGAGTGTAACTTTTTTTTTCAAATGATTTTAATTATTGGAGTGCACAATTTAAAAAAAAATTTTTTTTTAATTTATTTAACAGACAGAGATCACAAGTAGGTGGAGAGGCAGGCAGAGAGCGAGGGGGAAGCAGGCTCCCTGCTCAGCAGAGAGCCCAATGCGGGGCTCGATCCCAGGACCCTGGGACCATGACCTGAGCCGAAGGCAGAGGCTTAACCCACTGAGCCACCCAGGCGCCCCGGAGTGCACAATTTTTAATATGCAAATCAAAAGTTTAAAATGGGAAAAAAATTCCAACAGTATGATTCCATTCATATTAAGTTCAAAAAAGCAAAACCAGAGCATTGTTTAAGGATATATATATGGGTTGCAAAGGCATAAAGAGAAAGGTATGATTATCACACAACCAGAATAGTAGATACCTCCAGGGTGGGAGGGGCAGAATTATAATTAGAGAGGAAGCCAAAAACTAAGTGGGTATGCTTGGAAACTGCCCAAGTTTTTTTTTGACATGGGTTACACTACTGTTTGTTTTATTTTGCTATTGTACATTAAACAGTACAAATATATTTTGTGTATATATATATATATATATATATACACACATATATATGTATATATATATATCTGTGTGAGGGAGGGAGAGAGAGAGAGTGTGTGTATGTGTGTATGTAATAAAAAAGGAAAAGAAATAAATGGAAGAAGTTAGGTTAAGCATAATGTAGAAGATATGACTGCAGAATGTTGTTGAAGGGCACTGACCTCTTCTTGCTGTGTCTCAGCATGTGTCAGCACATATATAATTGAACTACAGAAGAGAAAATTAAAATTAAAAAAATTCAGAAGCAAAAGCATTTGTAACAGAGCTCACACTTATAGAAAATGCTCAAAAATAAAACATTTGTTGGACTGGAAACTGATAGATGAAAAAGCTTTCATATGAATAAAAAGCTTTAAAAAACAGTTCAGAAGAAGATAAAAAGTGAACAACTTAATGGGGACATAATAGGCATTCATAAAATCATAAAATGTAAGAATGCTGTAAACATGGCTTTGTGCAATAAATCATGCAATATTCAAAACATGAAGTTGCCAGTGAACTTCAAAAGAAGTCATTCAGGGGAAGAGCAAGATGGCAGAGAAGTAGGAGACCTAAATATCATCAGGTCCCAGGAGTTCAGCTAGATAGTTATTAAAACATTCTGAACACTTACAAACTCAACAGGAGACAGAAGAGAAGAAGAGCAGCAATTCTAGGAACAGAAAATCGATCACTTTCCAGAAGGTAAGATGTGTGGAGAAGTGAATTCAAGGCAACATAGACCGTGGGGGAGGGGCTGGCTCCTGGCAAGTGGTAGGGCAGCAGAGCACAAAATCAGACATTTCTGAGCAATGTCGCTCCAGAGGCTAAGCAGGGGATGGAGCCATCACGGGGACAGTGTGGTCCCAGTACCTGCAGAGTCTTAAAAAGACCAGGGGTGTCTAAGTGTGGCAGAGCTCCCAGGTATCAGAGTGGGGAAGCTACAGAGATAGAGTCAAGGAGGAGCTCTCAGCTTGTGGTTATGTTAAACCGTGATCTGAGGTACAGTTGGGCCACTGCTCTTCAAACAGGGACCCCCACAAGTGGAAGACCTGGGGAGACCCTTCCTTCCTCTTCTGGGAGGAGCAGTGTGGAAGTGCACTGCAGGAATCTCCTGGGTTTGTAAACTCCAAACTGGGTTGTGTCCCAGAGATAGAAATGCTTGGTCACAGGGTAGGCATGGAGTGCAGCTGGAGACCAGAGAGATGGGAGGGACTGACTGCTTTTATCTGAGGGTGCACTGAGGAGGGGGGGCCCCCAAGCTCTCGGCTCCTCCTCACTGGAGATTGGGAGGTAGCCATTTTCATTCCTGTCCTCCAAAGCTGTACAGAAAGCCTTCAGGGAACAAAAGCTACTAAAAGCAAAACTGAACAGATTTTTTAGCCTGGCCCCTGGCAAGGGTGGTACATTTCCGCCTCAGGCAAATACATTTGAGAATCACAGCAATAGCCCCCTCCACCAGAAGATTAGGAAGAACATCCAGTCAAGCCCAAGTTCACTACTCAATGAGAACTATGGAACTCCAGAACTAGGGGAAAGCAACACGTAGAATTCATGGCTTTTTCCCCACAATTTTTTACCCTTTCAAAGTTAAATTTTTTTTTATTTTATTTTTTTCTTATTCTATTTTAAAAAATTTTTCCTGTTTCTTATTTTAACATTTTAAAACTATTTTATGTTATCAATAACTTCTTAAAAATCTTTTTTTTTTTAAGATTTTATTTATTTATTTGACAGACAGATCACAGGGAGGCAGAGAGGCAGGCAGAGAGGAGGAAGCAGGCTCCCTGCTGAGCAGAGAGCCCAATGTGGGGCTCGATCTGAGGACTCTGGGATCATGACCTGAGCTGAAAGCAGAGGCTTTAACCCACTGAGCCACCCAGGCGCCCCTTAAAAATCTTTTTAAATTTTTCATTGTTATAGTCATATTTTATCCCTTCATTATATTTAACCTTATTTTTTGTATACATATAGGTTTCAAAATTTCCCACAAATTTTGGGATACAGTTTCTTCTAATAGATCAAAATATACCCTAAATCTAATGCACAGCATTGTTATAGTCTCTGGCCTGATCACATTTTTTCCTCTCTTTTTTTTTTTCTTTTTTCAACCAACTTCTTATCTTATCAATTCCTTTTCTAGAATCTTTTTAAATTTTCCTCTTTACAGTCATATTCCATCTCTTCATTATGTTTACCCTTATTTTTTTGTGTGTGTGTGTATATATATATATTTTTTTTTTTCTTTCTTTCTTTAAAATTTTGAGAGGTAGTTTCTTCTAACAGAACAAAATACACCCAAAATCAAGTGCGTGGCTCTGTTCTATTCACCAGTTCAATATATATCTTTTTCTTTTTCTTTTTTTCCCCTTTCTTCTCCCCCCAGTTTTGGGTCTCTTCTGATTTGGTTAGTGTATACTTTTCCGGGGTCATTGTTAGCTTTTAGTATTCCGTTCTCTCATTCATCTATTCTTATCTGGATAAAATGACAAGGTGGAAAAACTCAACACAAAAATAAAAGAACAAGAGGTAGTACTGATGGTTAGGGACCTAATCAATATGGACACTAGTAATTTATCAGAACTAGAGTTCAGAATGATGATTATCAAGGTGCTAGCTGGGCTCGAAAAAAGCATGGAAGATACTAGAGAATCCCTTTCTGGAGAAATAAAAGAACTAAAATCTAACCAAGTTGAAATTTTTAAAAAAGCTATTAATGAGGTAAAATGAAAAACGGAGGATCTTACTGCTAGGATAAATGAAGCAAAAGAGAGAATTAGTGATACAGAAGAACAAATGATGGAGAATTAAGAAGCTGAGCAAAAGAAAGACAAACAAGTACTGGAACCCAAGGGGAGAATTCGAGAGATAAGTGATACCATAAGATAAACCAATATTAGAATAATTGGGATCCTAGAAGAAGAAGGGGGGGCAGAAGGTATATTGGAGCAAATTATAACAGAAAATTTCCCTAATTTGGTGAAAGGAACAAGCATCAAAATCCAGAAGGCAAAGAGAACTCCCCTTAAAATCAATAAAAATAGGTCTTCACCCTGTTATCTAACAGTAAAACTTACAAGTCTCAGTGACAAAGAAAAAATTCTGAAAGCAGCTTGGGACAAGAAGTTTGTAACATACAATGGTAGAAATATTAGATTGGCAGCAGACCTATCCACAGAGACCTGGCAAGCCAGAAAGGACTGGCATGATATATTCAGAGCACTAAATGAGAAAAATATGCAGCCAACAATACTATATCCAGCTAGACTGTCATTGAAAATAGTAGGAGAGATAAAAAGCTTCCAGGACAAATAAAAACTTAAAGAATTTGCAAACATCAAACCAGCCCTACAGGAAATATTGAAAGGGATCCTCTAAGCAAAGAGAGAGACTAAAGTAACAGACCAGAAAGGAACAGAGACAATATACAGTAATAGTTACCTTACAGGCAATACAATGGCACTAAATTCATATCTTTCAATACTCATCCTAAACGTAAATGGGCTAAATGCCCCAATCAAAAGACACAGGGTATCAGAATGGATTAAAAAAACAAGAATCATCAATATCCTGTCTATAAGAAACTCATTTTAGACCCAAAGACACCTCCAGATTTAAAGTGAGGGGATGGGAAACCATTTACTACGCTAATGGACATCAGAAGAAAGCTGGGATGGTAATCCTTATATCAGATAAATTAGATCTTAAGCCAAAGACTATAATAAGAGACGAGGAAGGACACTATATCATACTAAAGGACACTATATCACACTTCCAATGAGAAGATCTAACAATTTTAAATATCTATGCCCCTAACATGGGAGCAGCCAATTACATAAACCAATAACAAAATCAAAGAAACACATAGATAATATACAATAATAGTAGGGGACTTTAACACTCACCTCACTGAAATGGACAGATCATCTAAGCAAAAGATCAACAGGGAAATAAAGGCTTTAAATGATACACTGGACCAGATGGACACCACAGATATATTTAGAACATTCCATCCAAAAAAACCAGAATACATATTCTTCTCTAGTGCACATGGAACATTCTCCAGAATAGATCACATCCTGGTCACAAATCAGGTCACAACTGGTACAAAAAGATTGGAATCATTCCCTGCATATACTCGGACCACACAATGCTTTGAAACCAGAACACAATCATAAGAGGAAATTTGGAAAGAACTCAAATACATGGAGGCTAAATGGCATCCTACTAAAGAATGAATGGGTTAACCAGGAAATTAAAGAAGAAGAATTTTAAAAATTCATGGAAACAAATGAAAATGAAAACACAACTGTTCAAAATCTCTGGGACACAGCGAAGACATTCCTGAGAGGACATATACAGCAATACAAGCCTTTCTCAAGAAACAAGGTCTCAAGTGCACAACCTAACCCTACATCTAAAGGAGCTGGAGAAAGAATAGCAACGAAAGGCTAATCCCAGTAGGAGAAGAAAAATCATAAATATCAGAGCAGAAATCAATGAAATAGAAACCAAAAGAACATAGAACAAATCAATGAAACTCGGAGCTGTTTCTTTGAAAGAATTAATAAGATTGATAAACCCCTGGCCAGATTTATCAGAAAGAGAAAGGACCCAAATAAATAAAATCATAAATGAAAGAGGAGAGATCACAACCAACACCAAAGAAATACAAACAATTATAAGAATATATTATGAACAACTATACACCAGAAAATTTGATAATTTGGAAGAAATGGATGCATTCCTAGTGACATATAAACTACCAAAACTGAACCAGGAAGAAATAGAAAACCTGAACAGACTCATAACCAGTAAGGAGATGAAAGCAGTCATCAAAAATCTCCCAACAAACAAGAACCCGGGGCCAGACGGCTTCCCAGGGGAATTCTACCAAATTACAGAATTAATATTTATTCTCCTGAAACTGTTCGAAAAAATAGAAATGGAAGGAAAACTTCCAACCTCATTTTATGAAGCCAACATTACCTTGATCCCAAAACCAGACAAAGATCCCATCAAAAAAGAGAATTACAAACCAATATCCTTGATGAACACAGATGCAAAAAATCTCACCAAAATACTAGCAAATAGGATCCAGCAGTACATTAAAAGGATTATTCACCACGACCAAGTGAGATTTATTCCTGGGCTGCAAGGTTGGCTCAACATCCACAAATCAATGTAATGTAATGTAATACAATGCATTAAAAAAAGTACATGCAAATGTAATACAACACATTAATAAAAGTACGAACAAGAACCACATGATACTCTCAATAGATGCTGAAAAAGCATTTGACAAAGTACAAAACTTTTTCTTGATCAAAACTGTTCACAGTGTCAGGATAGAGGGTACATACCTCAATATCACCAAAGCCATCTATGAAAAACCCACAGTGAATATTATTCTCAATGGGGAAAAACTGAGAGCTTTTCTGCTAAGGTCAAAAACACAGCAGGGATGTCCACTATCATCACTGCTATTCAACATAGTACTAGAAGTCCTAGCTTTAGCAAACAGACAACAAAAAGAAATAAAAGCATCTGAATCAGCAAAGAAGAAGTCAAACTCTCACTCTTTGCAGATGATAGGATACTTCATGTGGAAAACCCAAAAGACTCCATTCCGAAACTGCTAGAACTCATACAGGAATTCAGTAAGGTGTTAGGATATAAAAATCAATACACAGAAATCAGTTGCATTTCTATACACCAACAGCAAGACAGAAGAAAGAGAAATTAAGGAGCCAATCCCATTTATAATTGCACCCCAAACCATAAGGAATAAACCTAAACCAAAGAGGAAAAGAATCTGTACTCAAAAAACTATAAAGTACTCATGAAAGAAATTGAGGAAGAAAAAATATTCCATGTTCATGCACTGGAAGAATATTGGGAAAATGTCTATGCTACCTAAAGCAATCTACACATCTAATGCAATCCTTATCAAAATACCATCAATTTTTTCAAAGAAATGGAGCACATAAACTAAAATGTATATGAATTCAGAAAGGACCCCGAACAGCCAGAGGAATGTTGAAGAAGAAAACCAAGGTCGGCAGCATCACAATTCTGGACTTCAAGCTCTATTACAAAGCTGTAATCATCAAGACAGTATGGTTCTGGCACAAAAATAGACACATAGACCAATGAGATAGAATAGAAAGTCTAGAAATGGACCCTCTGTTCTGTGGTCAACTAATCTTTGACAAAGAAGGAAAGAATGCCCAATGGAAAAGACGGTCTCTTCAACAAATGGTACTGGGAATATTGGACAGCCACATGCAGAAAAATGAAACTGGACCATTTCCTTACACCACACACAAAAGTAGACTCCAAACGGATGAAAGACCTCAATGTGAGAAAGGAATCCATCAAAATCCTCGAGGAGAACACAGGCAGCAATCTCTTCAACCTCAGCCTCCAAAGGCAAGGGAAGCAAAGGCAAAAATGAACTATTTGGGCTTCATCAAGATCAAAAGCTTGTGCATAGCAAAGGAACAGCCAGCAAAACCAAAAGACAACTGACAGAATGGGAGAAGATATTTGGAAATGACATATCAGATATAGGTCTAGTATCCAAAATCTATAAATAACTTAACAAACTCAATAACCAAAGAACAAATAATCCAATCAAGAAATGGGCAGAAGATATGAATAGACTTTTCTGGAAAAAAGATATCCAACTGGCCAGCAGACACATGAAAAAATGCTCCGCATCACTCAGCATCAGGGAACTACAAGTCAAAACCACAATGAGATACCACCTCCCACCAGTCAGAATGGCCAAAACTAACAAGTCAGGAAAGGACAGACACTGGAGAGGATGCGGAGAAAGGGGAACCCTCCTACACTGTTGGTAGGAATGCAAGCTGGTGCAGCCACTCTGGAAAACAGTATGGAGTTGCCTCAAAAAGTTAAAAATAGAGCTTCCCTACAACCTACCGATTGTACTACTGGGTATTTACCCTAAATTTACAAATGTAGTGATCCAAAGGGGCATGTGCACTGAATGTTCATAGCAGCAATGTCCGCAATAGCCAAACTATGGAAAGAACCTAGATGTCCATCAACAGATGAATGGATAAAGAAGATGTGGTATATATGTACAATGGAATTATGCAGCCATTAAAAAAAAAGTCTTGCCATTTGCAACGATGTCGATGGAACTAGAGGGTATTATGCTAAGCGATATAAGTCAATCAGAGAAAGACAATTATCATATGATCTCTCTGATATGAGGAATTTGAGAGGCAGGGTTGGGGTTGTCAGGGGTAAGGAAGGAAAAAATGAAACAAGATGGGATGGGGAGGAAGATGAACTCTAAGGACTCTTAATCTCACGAAATAAATTGAGGGTTGCTGGGGAGGTGGACGTAGGGAGGGATAGGATGGCTGGGTAATGAACGTTGGGGAGGGCATATGCTATGATGAGTGCTGTGAACTGTGTAAGCCTGATGATTCACAGACCTGTACACTTGGGGTAAATAATACATTATATGTTAATTTAAAAAAGGAGTCTTTTTAACAATTAAAACAACTGTATCTTACACAGAAGGCTCTAAATTTATAATAAGTCATTATTATTATTACATGTCCTTAAATTTTGGCATGTAACAGGAGGAAAAAATCAAATAAGCACCTAGTCAGAATATTCAGCCTCAAATAAAGTGTTTCACAATTTCATAACTGTTTAAAACACAACAAATAAAATCCCATAAATGTTTGTCAACAGTTTGACCAGACTCTGGCACTTGAGGCAAAACAAACCAAAAAAAGTTCAGAAGCATTCCCCTAAAGACTTGTGATTTCCCATGGAGTGCTGCCCTCTGCCGGGAACTGTGGCCATATCTGATCCCATAAATGAGTACTTTTCTGTGGTACTCCATTACCATTTTTGTTTTCATGAATGAAATGTATCTATCCCCCCCTTAAAACACTTCATTTGAAATTAGATGTAAACAAACTAAAGATGTGTTATGATATGTTTTCAAGTAAACTTAAAATTAACCTCTTTTTGTATTTAAAAAGAAAATCATAAAATGATAAACTATATACTTTCCATTGAATTGCATTAATCAGAGTACAAGAACTAAAGTTTGAAATATTTCAAAGTAATTTTAAAAACAGGTTCAAAGCTAGATATATGAACAATAAAAATGAATTTAAAATTCATGTTCCTCAATACTTGGTTTAAATTAGTATCCTATAATTAAGCAGCCATCATTAGAAACAGTTTTCATATTTCAATGATGCTGTTATCATTCAAAATCAGTTTTGAACTGCTTGTATAAAATTGCCTTCAAAGTTGTTTAAAAGAGACATAAGACAGTCTATTTTATAATTACAATGTTTTTACTAAAAACATTGCTAAATTTCATTAAGTTCATTATTTATGAACTTAATTTTGAATGTCATTTTTATTTTAGAGCAGATATGACTTTTAGAGCTAAAGATTTTCTATTACTGAGGGTATTCAAAGGAAATTCTGAAAGAGGATTTCTAAAAAAAATTTTGTCAGTAATAATAACTTTTGTCAAACAATTATGTATATGTTTACATATATATATATAATACATATATTTTATTATATATTATTTCCCCTTTATATTTATATATAAATATAAAGGAAATACATATATATTCCCTTTATATATATAATGGGAAAATAATCATGTATATGTAAATGCCAGGTGTCAGCTTCTGCTTAGAATGTAGAAAGTTACAAAAAGAATGCCATTCCTACTGTAACAATAACAAGCCAGATAACCAATAAAATCATGGTTTATTAAAATTCATCAGAGAGCTAAATATGGGGAAAATACCTAATGAATAAAACTTAGAAAGTTACAGACCTCTCTCTGCAGTGAAGAGACCCAATAGTTTCTTTCATCCTTGGTGAAGCAGTGGGAAAGGAAAAAGCTGTCAGAGAAGTAGGTAAAAGGAAAACTGCTGAACTTCTAAAAAAAATTTGTAGACCAAGTGTGGCCTGTCATGATGGTCGAGAATCCTTAAGACACAGACCATGCCCACCTACCAATATTTTCTCATGGGCCTTCACAGAGTGGCCATGAAAATCTTGGGGTTGGGGTAAGAATGCTAAGAGAGACTTTCAAGCACTCAGGCTTTATGGTGATAAAAGGCAGCAGTCACCTAACTTCAGTGGAAAAGGGGCAGGAATGCTGAGAGAGATCTGCTCCTCTGAGGTAGAGTGTACAGAACCTCATGAACTCTGAAGTCAGGAAAGGAGAACTGAAACACGTTCTTTAAGTTCTCAGGGCCCAACACTAAGTAAGAGACAGTGATAACTTACAATTGGAGAGGGGCAGGAAAGCTGAAAGGGACTCGCCTCTGAAGTGTAAGCACAGGGGATTTATTGCAGTCTGTAAGCAGCAAAGGAGAAATGAACTGAACTCCTTAGGTACTTGGGTCTTCAATGAGTAACACGCAATGACTGACTGGGCTGGGGTAGAGGCAAGAATGCTGACACACACCCCTCTGAGATGCAGACAACCAGGATTTGCAGAAGGCTGAAAGCAAAGCTGGAGAATGGAACAAATCCTCCAGACACTCAGGACCCAAGTCTGATTAAAAAGAAAATTCTGATCCCTTGCACAAATTATTTGAAGTCTGCAGTGAAATAAATCCAACTAAAGAAGGAGACAAGTCCAGATCCAACTCAATTATAGATGAGATTGACTTACCTCCTTAAATTTCATCTCCTCTTTTTAGTGGTCTGACCAAAGGAAGGTACCCTTTGTTGGATGTAAATATTATTTTCTTCAGCTTCTATTGTACTATTATCAATATCAAACCATCAATCACAGAAAAAAAAAGTGACTTGTTCTCAAGAGAGACAAGAGTCAATTAAAACCTGATCCAAAGACAGTCCAAGTGCTAGAATTATCAAAAGGGGACTTCAAGATAACAATAATAAATATATTAAAAATCTCATGGAAAAGGTAGATAGCAGGTGTGAACAAATGGGGAACCATAGAATAAGGATGAAAACTATAAAAAGGAGCCAGATGGTAATCTTAAAAATGAAAAATAAAATATAAGATAAAAGAATTATTTTGACAGGCTCATTAGCATAATGAACATATCATATGAATCAGTGAATTTGGATTGAAAATTTTAATTAGTTTTAACTAATTTAAAACACAAAGAGAAAATATTTTTAAAAGAAGGGTGATAAGAACATCCAATAACCGTGAAACAATATTAAATAGGCTAACATTTGTGTATCTGAGTCCCACAACAAAAACAACAACAAAACAGAGAAGTAGTATCAGAAGAGATGATGAGTAACAATTTTCCAAAATTGATGGAGGATGTCAACATATGGACCTGAGTGGTTCAGAGAAATCCAAGAAAAGTAAATAAAAAGAAAATCATACCTAGCCTTATCATAATCATACTTCTGAAATCTAAAGAGTAAAGATAAAATCCTGAAATCAGAAGAAGAAAAGAAATATTTCATACAATGAACAATGAAGAGAGTGATGGCTGACCTCTTATCAGAAAAAAAAGAAGGGGGTGAGCAATGGAGTGGCACCTTAAAGCTCTTAGAGAAAAAAGAAAAACTATTAATCTAGAATTCTATATCCAGGAAAAATGTTCTTTAAAAATGAAGTCAAAAGAAACATACTTGGAAGGAAGCAAAAACTGAAAGGATTCATCTTACCTCCCATAGACCTGCACCACAAGAAGTATTAAGCACTAATGCTCTATGGGGCTTTTTCAGTAATTTTTCTCTGTTTCATCTGTATAGTTTTGATTGCTGTGTCTTCAAGTTCAGTCATTACTTCTGCAATGTCTAATCTATCATGAATCCCACCTATTATACTTTTCATTTCACACACTATAGTTTTCATCTCTGGAAGTCCAATTTAGGTCTTTATAACATTTTTTTGGTCTTTATTTAACATGCATAATATTTCCAGCTTCTTGAAATAGGGGTTGTAATTATAGTAATTATTTACTGTCCTGGTTTACTAATTCTGTCTTCTGTGCCAAATCTGGGTTGGTTTAATAGATTATTTTTCATCTTCATATGGATAATACTTTGCTTCATTGCATGCTGATAATTTTTTATTGGATGCTAGATATTATGAATTTTATCTTGTTGGATACCCTATATTTTTGCATTTCTGTATATATTCTTGAGCTTTCTTCTGAATTGCTGTTAAGTTATTTAGGAACAGTAAGGTCTTGCTTATGAGTGTTATGAGGAGGAACCAGAACAGCATTTAGTTTAGGGTTGATTTTGCTACTATTGAGGCAAAAAACACTTCTGAGAATTCTACCCTGATTCCAGAATTATAAGGTTTCCCACATTGGCTGACATCTTCTGTAAGCCCCTGTTATTGTTCCCTCTAATCCATTCTGGTGGTTCTTTCTCCAGCCTCAAGCAGTTTCTTCACCTCATGCACTTATCAGTACAGAGCTGAAAACATGTAGAGGACTCTGCAGATCTCCAGAGATTTTCCTCCCTTTTTCTGCATAACTCACTCCTCCGTGATACTCTTCCTATGAACTCTGGCTTGGTTGCCCTTCCCAGATTCCCTGCTTTGTCTTCTCGACTCAGGGAGACCACCAGGCTTTGTCTAGGTTCTCTCTCTCTTGTAGCCTGGGAAATCCACAGGCAATAAGCTGGGGAAATTATAGATCTCATCTCATTTGTTTATACAGTGAAGGGAATCACTCTTCTTCATTGCCTAATGTTCGATGTCTAGAAAACTGTTCTTTCATATATTTTATTCAGTTTTTTTTGTTACTTAGACAGGAAAGTAAATCTTCTCTTTCTAAATTATCCTCCATCTTGACTAGTAACAGAAATCTTTGTATCATGTGATTTTAAATGTTCTAAATCCATGTATTCTGTATTTTATGACTGAAATGCTTTTCCTTTGAGACCCAATCAAGTAAAAATCCTTTTCATTCCTGTATGATGTCAAATTTAGAATACAATATGAACTGTGGAGGGAGCGAAACTATCCATAAGTAGGGGCTCACGCACAAAAAGAAAGGCATATGAAAAGACATTGACCCTATGATATTCGCCCCATTTACCTACTTCATTTTCCATTTTGAAATTCTTCTCTGACCTGACTTGTCCTAAAGGTAAGTTCCTGCATTCCCTGTGATTAGTTTCTACTCTGGGCAAGAAAGGGATAGCATAAAATGTCTAAAAGCCCTTTTATATACCAAACTTTTTTCAAATTTGCAAACTCTCTTTCCTCTAGGTAAGGTAGCCTTGCCTACTTTCTCTAGAATTTCTCTACAACTGAAGAAACACAAACATATACAACACACACACACACATGCACATACACACACACACATATCTATCAATTTCATACTAAGTGTCTACATTTTAGTTTTCAGCTGGAAATGTACTTTTAACTAAAGTTAATCTCTGATGTCTCTCTTTCGGACATCCCTCCTTCACTTCAGACAAATGTTGTTTACCACAATCAATTATTATGAAGTGATTAAAATATAAAGTAACATCCTATCTTCCTAATAAGTACAGTGAAAAAAGGCAACATGAGTAGCCTATAAATCCTTCTATTACTTTCAGTATAGAGAACAGGCTACCAGCTGGTGTTCAAATAACAATCATTTCACTCAAAATTTAGGAGAGAGGTATTGGCTAGATGTGGATGATGTACTATGTTTAGATGATTCAGTGCAAGGGTCAGGGGCTGCTCTTTTGAGGAGAATAGTTATAAAGCTCCAATTACTAAACATCTTAATTTGAAACCTATGCTACATGTTGTACACCAATGAAATAGAAAGAAAAAGGGGATTTCATGACGTTCATGATAGAATATTTTTCTATTGCTTCCATTTCTCATAATAAAAATATATTAACAGCATTCCTGAAATGTTTACTCCTCAAAAAATTTTTGAATTTCCCACTTTTGAAAAATAACAGCACATTTTAAATATTCTCTTAAATATATTTTTTTAATTTTTAATTTTTTATAAACATATAATATATTTTTATCCCCAGGGGTACAGGTCTGTGAATCACCAGGTTTACACACTTCACAGCACTCACCATAGCACATACCCTCTCCAATCTCTTAAATATTTTTTAAAGTCAAGCAGTTTAATCCTGTATCTTTCAATTATGTTTGAGTCTAGTAAAGCAAAACCGAGGAGCCAAGATGGCAGAGTAAGAGGAACCTAAGCTCACTTCGTCCCACAGATAAAACTAGAGAATACTCACATCAGTGTAAATAACACAGAAAATGACCTGAAGACTGGCAGGACAAACTCCACAACCAAAGGTAGGGAAGAAGCCACATGGAAGAGAGTATGAAAAGAAGACATATGGTAGGAAGTGAAACTTTGGCTATTCACAAAGTTGGGGAAGGGAGTCGCAGATGTGAAAAAGGGTAAGAAACAGAATTATCTATGCATCTCAGGGCATGTCCCAAAGAGGCAGTGTGCATGGAGGGACTTCTCCAGGAACAAAGAACCTGGCCATCTGCCTCTCCACTCCCCAGCATAAACACATGGCCACCTGCAGGAGCCAGCACAGCACCCACATTCACTACGTAGCTGGCTTAGACTAAGTCCTGCCTGCCTACACTTTGGTTGATCAAAGTAACCCCTGCCTCAGTCTAGCTTCTGTGGGCACTCTCCCCAAGAAGACTGCTGCAAACCTTGCCATTGCTGCCTCTCCTGACCCACATTTTCCAGAGCCTCTGTCCCACTGGTGGTGGTGGCAGTGGCGGGCCCTGTGGAAGCCCAAGGTGCACCTTGCTAAAATTGTCCACTCTGCTCTGGTTGAGGACCAGACAGTACCCACAATAGGCAAAGACAGACTCTAAAGACAACTGGGCTGAAAGAAAAAGCAGCCAGGACACAACAGCTGGGTGCAAACAACATACATAGCTTTAGCTAAAGTGCCCAGTTATACTGAACAGAGTACATTGCTCTGCAAGGCACTCTTCTTTATAAGGTCTTTACTTTCGAGAGCAGGAAATGTAGCTGACCTCCTTAACAAAGACAGACAGACATAGAGTGTTAGACAAAATGAGAACACATAGGATTATGTCCCAAATGAAAGAACAGGACGAAAGGACAGCAACAGAACTAAGCGAAACAGATATAAGTAATATCCCTGACAGAGAACTTAAAGTAATGATCATAAAGATATTCACTGGACTTTGGAAAAAAGTGGAGACATCAGTGAGACCCTTAACAAAGAGATAGAAAACATAAAAAAGAACGAGTCAGAAATGAAAAACACCATAAATAAAATTAAAAATATACTATATGTTTTGGGTAGTATAGACATTTTAACAATATTTGTTCCTCCAATCCATGAACATGGAATGTCTTTCCAATTCTTTGTGTCATCTTCAATTTCTTTCATCAGTGTTTTATAGTTTTCAGACTGCAAGTCTTTCACCTCTTTGGTCAGGTTTATTCCTACGTATCTTACTGTTATAAGTGCAGTTGTAAAAGGGACATATTTAAAGTAATCCTTATCAAACTGCCAACAGCATTTTTCACAGAGCTAGAATAAACACTCCTAAAATTTGCATGGAACCACAAAAGATGCAGATAAAGCAATCTTGAAAATGAAAAGCAAAGTTGGAGGCATCACAATTCCAGACTTCAAATTATATTTCAAAGCTATAGTGATCAAAACACCTTGGTACTGGTACAAAAACAGACACAGAGATCAATAGAACAGAATAGAAAACCCAGAAATAAACCCACAACTATGTAGTCAATTAATCTTCGATGATGAAGGAAAGAATATTCAATGGGAAAAAAGACAGTCTCTTCAAGAAATAGTGCTGGGAAAACTGGACAGCAACATGCAAAGAAATGAAACTGGACCACTTTCTTACACCAAACACAAAAATAAATTCAGAATGGATTAAAGATGTAATTGTGAAACCTGAAGCCATAAAAATCCTAGAAGAGAAAGAGGCAGTAGCCTCTTTGACACCACCCATAGAAACTACCTTCACGATACATCTCCTGAGGCAAAGCAGCAAAAGCAAAAACAAACTACTGCCACTTCTTCAAAATAAAAAGCTTCTGCTCAGTGAAGCAAATAATCAACAAAGCTAAAAGGAAACCTACAGAATGGGAGAAGATAAGTACAAAGGATGTAATTTGTTAAAGGGTTAGTCTTCAAAATATATAAAGAACTTAAAAAACTCTACAGCCAAAAAATAAACAATCTAGTTAAGAAATGGACAGAAGACATGAATAGACATTTTTCCAAAGAAGACACAGATGGCCAACAGACACATGAAAAGATACTCAACATCACTCATCAGCAGGGAAATGCAAGTCAAAACAACAATGAGATATGACCTCACAGAACCTGTCAGAATGGCTAAAATAAAAAATCCAAGAAACAACAAGTGTTGGTAAGGATGTGCAGAAAAAGGAACTCTCATGCATTGTTTGTGGGAATGTAAACTATTGCAGCCACTGTGGAAAATAGTACAGAGGCTCCTCAAAAAATTAAAAATAGAACTACCCTATGATCTAGTAATTGGACCACTGGGTATTACCCAAAGAATACAAAAACACTAATTTGAAAGGATATGTGCACCCCTATGTTTATTGCAACATTACTTACAATAACCAAACTATGGAAGCAGCTCAAGTGTCCATCAGGAGATGAATGGATAAACATATGGTATATATATATACAGTAGAATATTGTCATAAAAAATAAAAAATCCTGCCATCTGCAACAATATTGATGAAATGAGAAAGCATAATGCCAAGCAAAATAAGCCAGTCAGAGAAAGACAAATACCATATGATTTCACTTATATGTGGAATTTAAGAAACAGAACAGGGAACAAAGGGGGATAAAAGAGAGAGACAAACCAAAAAACAGACTGTTAACTACAGAGAACAAACAAGAGGGTTACCAGAGAGGAGGTGGGGGGGTAAGGGGAATGGATCAAGTAGGTGAAGGGGATTAAGAGTACCTTACCTTGATAAGCGGAGAGTAATACATGGAGCTGTTGAATTGCTATACTGTATACCCAAAACTAATAGAACACTGTATGCTAACTACACTGGAATTAAAATTAATTTTTCTTTTAAAAAAAGAAGCAAGGAGAAAGAAATAAAGTTGGTAAATATACGTAGAATAGGGTTCAAGCAGGGTAATCCTGTGCTATACAATGTTCATATGTTCTCTTGTTTTCTGTCTCTCTCCCCTCCCCTCCCTCTCCCAACTTCTCTTTCTTCCCCTCACTCCCCTCTCACTTGCTGGCTTGTTCTTCCCCTCTCATTCTCTGTTACATCAGCCTTCTCTGCTTACAATGCAGTTCTAATGACCAGAGTTAAAGGCAAGAAAGGCAACTCAGCAGATGACAGGTACCTGGAGCCTGTACACACTTGATCACTTAGAGATGTAGGAGGAATATTCCTGGTCAAGAGCTTGCTAATAACCCCTGGGCAGCCCCAGCAAAGGACACTTGTGGCCAGATTGGATATCAATAATAGATTGTCAATTTAAGTATATAACTGCCTTGAATATTTCATGCCTCATGAATGTTAAGTGCCTATTTGTTCTTTCCATCCTTCCCTATTGTTCAGCATACATATGCACTACCCAATTTACATATGCCTAACCTGATCCACAGGTTACATGCTTTAGTTTTATTTAAGAAAGACTATTCTTAAATGATGTAGCAAATATACATAAACATGACTTGCAAAATGATTATAATTATTAACATACCAGTAGATTATTCTTGTATTTAAAAAATGTTAATTGATCACCCATTATGTACTAGTGATTCTTTTGGGTGTTGGAGTCAGGACAATGACTAAAAGAAATTAAAATCCTTACCCTTTCAGAGCTTACATTTTAGTGGAAGCTGTATGGGTAAGAAATACATCACATGTGCATGGGAATGGGTATCTGTATTATGTATTCACAGACATGTATGTGTGAGCACTTGTACATGCAAGCATGTATGTGTTGCACATACTTAAAATTTTTTATTAACCTAGCTCAACAAGTATAAAACCACAAGTCTAAGAAGTATTTGAATATTGAGGATAACAATGAATTGCATTACACTTTCTCAATATGCTGTGTTCCACGGACTACTGAATACCCGAGTGTTAGTACTGGCTCTGTCACTTACTATCTGGGTGTCAATGGACAAATCACTTAATCTTTTTTTTTTTTTTTTAAGATTTTATTTATTTATTGACAGAGAGAAATCACAAGTAGATGGAGAGGCAGGCAGAGAGAGAGAGAGGGAAGCAGGCTCCCTGCTGAGCAGAGAGCCCGATGCGGGACTCGATCCAGGGCCCCCGAGATCATGACCTGAGCCGAAGGCAGCGGTTTAACCCACTGAGCCACCCAGGCGCCCCAAATCACTTAATCTTCATGAATCTTGCCTTCTGTGTATACAGTTTCTCTACAGACTTAGTGAGATAATATGAGGAATGTGGTAGATACATTAGAAAGTCATGCACAAATATAAGGTATTTTCTGTATTATTTTGATTCCTAAAGTAAGCAGTAGTGTTATTTATTGATATTTGGTAGTGATTTTGCTCCCATGGTCCCAAACTAGCAGAGTAGCAGACTTTTTTTGTTTCTGCTTAAACTTTATCCTCTAGCCTAAGTTTATATTTCTTTCTGTACGCAAATCTTCAGTATTATTTCTTTGCTCTTCAATAAAGATATGAGAACACATGGAAGTGATGGTGGTAAAGTGATATATGGAAATGCACCATTTAGCTTCATTAAGTCCCATTTTGGGTTTTCACCAATAGCTACCACCAAAGTTGCTAAGAAAAAAAATTTTTTTTTAAGATTTTGTTTATTTGAAAGAGATTACAAGCAGGCAAGAGAGGCAGGCAGAGAGAGAGGGGAGGAAGCAGACTCCCCACTGAGCAGAGAGCCCGACGTGGGGCTCGATCCCAGGACCCTGGGATCATGACCTGAGCCAAAGGCAGAGGCTTTAACCCACTGAGCCACCCAGGTGTCCCACTAAGAAAATTCTTATCAACCCTGTGCTCCCTCTACCTTCTCAACTTCACTGGCCCACTCCATTTCACCACATTCTCCTTTCTATTTGAACCCTCTAAGAATACTGTGCTCAGTACTGAAAATCTTTAGCAACCCTGGATTTACTTGCATCATTACATAAAAAGGCATAACCCTGTCGGTGCCACATAAATGAGTATAATAAGCAAAGCAGTGCTTTCTTAATTCATTAGCATTCACTTTACAGCACTGGTCTCCTAATTAAGATTCATAAATATTCATATTCATTCAGGCTATTCCACATTTTATTTGCTACATTTGGTTAGAAATATTTAGACACATTAACTGTTCTTCCAGTCAGAACAAGTACTCCCTATTTGTGGATAAGCCAGTTAATAATTGTCCTTTGCCAAAAGCAAAATTTTAAAGCATGTTTTGTTCCCATTTTCAATTTTCCTTTATTTCTTTACATAAGTCATTGTATTTGGACACAGAAAAGTACATTTTTCTAAGAGTGAAATTTTGAATTGGTTTGTTAGCTTCTTCCAATGGTAATAATATGCTCAAGTTAAGCTGGTAATTATGTAAAACTATGAACCTCAGAAGTTTGCACCTTTGATAAAGAAAATGATCAAATGAGGGGAGGGTGACTTGAAGCTCCAACTCCTGAGTAATGGCTGAAGGGTTGACAGATGATTATTTCAAAGGAAAGATTTTATGGGTTGGGGAACAGCTTTTGCTAGAACATGAGAGAAATTTGATTTATTCTATGTTGTCTCAAAAGATACAACCAGGGGGGCGGGCGCCTGGGTGGCTCAGTGGGTTAAGCCTCTGCCTTCGGTTCAGGTCATGATCTCAGGGTCCTGGGATCAAGCCCCGCATGGGGCTCTCTGCTCAGCATGGAGCCTGCTTCCCCCCTCTCTCTCTGCCTGGCTCTCTGTCTACTTGTGATCTCTCTCTCTGTCTCTCTGTCAAATAAATAAATAAAATATTTAAAAAAAAGATACAACCAGGATTGATATGTAGAAATTATAAGGAAAGAAATTGTAGTTCAAAAAAGGAAGACCTCAATAATTACATTTGTTCAAAAATAATATAATCGATTTTGGAATCCCACAGGATTATGGGGCCACCAAATTTAGAGTCTCCATATATCTTCTGAATACCATATAGATCAGAGACAGCAAATAAAACTGCCAATAACTTAGGCCTACAACATGACTAAAACAGAATGATACTTCAACTTACATGTGACTAAGATAAACACTGAGAAACCAGAAGAACTACCTCTGGACTCCTCTGTAGAGCAGCAAGTGGGCACTTGAGGTGTGGAATACAGATATAATCATCTTCCAAAAGATAGAGTCCCACTATCTCTTGACAGAAAATAAATCTGATATCTGGATGTTCAGAGTTCTGGTTTGAGAAGGAGGACCTTGAAAGTGGATGAAACCATACTGGGAGTTGTATCCCTTCTCCAGAAGAGTAGAAAGACTTAGAAGGAAGAATGGCTTTGGATCCCCATGGATTTGGGGGATAAGGGGAAAGGAGGAAATGAGTAGTAGAAAACAAAGATTTTATAAAAAACAAAAGAAAATGGAAACATCAGAAGACATCAGTATCCTCTCTCCTATTCCCACAAAAAATGTGGACATTAATTAAAGAACCTGTAGTTCATCACACCAACAGAAGAGGGGACTCTTGCACTAAGAAATCTAAAAAGCCACCAAACTTCCTTTTCCCCTTACAATTGTTATTGCTGGCATAGGAAAATGTAAGATATACCAAAATTAACAGAAAAAGGAAGACATCATCCATACTAAAGGTCTTGTATTAGAAAACCAAAATATGGAAAGAGAAACATTTCAGATGATGAAAATGATTCCCCCTAAAACAACCACAAAGCACAGAAAAATATGTCATTTAAATTAAAAATCCCTGGGGCACCTGGGTGGCTCAGTGGGTTAAAACCTCTGCCTTCAGCTCAGGTCGTGATCTCAGGGTCCCGGGATCAAGCCCCACATCGGGCTCTCTGCTCAGCAGGAAGACTGATTCCCAACCACCCCCACCTGCCTCTCTTCCTATTTGTGATCTCTATCTGTCAAATAAATAAATAAAATCTTAAAAAAAATTAAAAATCCTTAAACAAGTATTTGGTGATGTGAAAAAACTCAAAGAATATATTTAAAAGTGCAAAATAAAAATCAACATAAAAATAAGAAGCTGTAAAATGAGAGTCGACTGAACTCAGGAACAAAACCGAAAATAAAAAAAAAAACAACAAAACAGACACAAAATTGGAAGACATTCAAGTAACAACACATTAGACTGAGAATATAATATGGGACATAAGCAAAAATCAGAACAAAAAATAATTTAAATAAAATAAAGAGCAAGGTAAAAAGGATCAGCAAGAAAATAATAGAAAAGGGGAAAAAATCTAAATAAGGAAATGGTTATTAATGTAGGTATTAGCACAAAAATAACCTAAGAACAAAAACAAACACAGAACATGTAAATACATATTTTATATATAACATATAATATTCAAAGTATTAAGATAAGGAACATAAAAATATACAAACATAGAAAAAGAAATGCAACAAATACATAACACACAGTAAATATATAAATATTACTTAAATATATAATAATCATATCAATAAATAAAAATGAATTTAACTCACCTATTAAATAAAAAACATTTTCATATTGGCTCATGTAGCAAAACCTAACTGTTAAATAAACCGACCCACTTAAAACAAACTGATTCAGAAAAGCTAGACTTGATAAATACAAGTGAATAAGAAATAACCAGCATTCCATGGCTTGGAAATATTATATTAGACAAAAAGTTTACTTTGTAATGTTAAAGGACCCAATTTACAGTGAAGAAGTAATGGCTACGAACACATATTCACCATAAAATGCAGTAACTTCCTTAACAAATTATAAATTACAGAAAACACAAGAAAAAACAGATAGTCTTCTACCAACGCTCAAAGAATATGAAGGCAAACATACTTCCAATGAAAGAAAAATAAACAATAAAAAGTCATCATACTATATAGTAAAAATGAACTAATACTGAAAATCAAGGGGAAAATGAGACAACATGAGAAGTCTTCACAGTGCAAAATAATGATCAATTTAGTTTAGCTACTGTGAATAGAAAAAAAGGCTAGAAATCTTCTGATAAATGAACACAGATCTGAGAAATAGTAAGGCATTAAAAACCACTAAGAATTTTGCTTGCTTTCAGATAGAATGTAGGTCACAAAGATTGTTACTGCAACAAGAATACACAGAATAAAATGAAAATTATACTTTAGGCCATCAAAGATGGTACAAAAAGTCTAAATAAATTCCAAGGATAAATAGGCTCTTTTGGTGACCAAAGAGCTGTTGCTTTTATAGAACCAACTGCCTAGTCTGGGTGTTGTGTGTGGAATATCACACCTGTCACAAGAAGATAGATTTTGCTGGGATAAGAAAAAGACCACTGAAGCTTTTAATGACAATATGATTGCTATACTAGATTGCAAACTCCAAATGTGAACTCCAAATGTGAAAAAAGTAGAACTCCAAATGTGAAAATAAATTGTTGAGCCCCTGACAGGAATTCTGACAAAAGACAGAGAGCAGGGTGTCTCAGTGGGTTAAGCCTCTGCCTTCGGCTCAGGTCATGATCCCAGGGTCCTGGGATCGAGCCCTGCATGGGGCTTTCTGCTCAGCAGGGAGCCTGCTTCCCTCTCTCTCTCTACCTGCCTCTCTGCCTACTTGTGATCTCTGTCAAATAAATAAAATCTTTTAAAAAAAAAAAAGTTAAAAAAAAGAGAGAGAGAGAGAGAGCAGATCTGAAAAGCAAAAAAATGTCCTGATTTTGTTGAGGACAACTGCAGCCACTAGAGAGGAAAAAGGGAGTCTCAGAAAAGAAAAAGCCAGGAAAGGGATCACTGAATTCTCTGTCTATATCTTTGATTGAACTTTGTGTGAAAAACCAACTCAAGTTGCTCACTTAAATATAAAGATAAACTGAATGTAGAACTGTTGCTCAAGGAACAGAGTTTGCAATTTACGTCTAACCATGTTAACTGTTTAAACAAAAGAAAAAAAAAGTCACACACTGGAGAAAAATAGCAGAAGCCAGACCATAAATTAACATTCATATTTTTCAGAACACAAAATTCTGCAAGATATAAGAAAAAAAAATGACTCTCATTACTTTAATTTAAAAAAAAAAAGGACAATAATAACAAAACTGAAACAAACACTTCCAAATTTGGAATAAGCAAACAAGGGTTTTATTTTACTTTATTTTTTAAAGATTTTATTCATTTATTTGAGATAAAGAATGGGAGATAAAGCACAAGCTGGCGGTGAGGGGAGGGTGGTACAGAGGGAGAGGGAGAAGCAGACTCCCCGCAGAGCATGGACTTAGGACCCTGCGATCATGACCTAAGCAGAAGGCAGGTGCTTAACCACCTGAGCCACCCAGGTGCCTCAGCAGACGATATTAAAGCAGCTGTTACAACCGTTCTCAGCGATATACAAGAATGTATGGCCTCAGTGAAAAAAAAAAAAAGAAAAAAAAATCTGAGAAGAAAAATAGAATTTTAAAAGACAACCAAAAGGAAATTATAGAACCAATACAATAATAAATTATAAAAATTCACAAGGCTGATTTAACAAAATATAAAGAGTTTGAAACCTTAAGATTAATCAATTGAAATGATCCAAACTGAAGAACAGAAAGAAAAATAAATGCAAAGCCTCAGAGACAGCTTATAATAACAAACGGTGTAAACCATGTTGTTACACAATACAGACCCAGAGAGCAAGAAAGAATAGGGAAGAAAATACATTTGAAGAAATAATGACCCCAAATCTCACAAACTTGGTAAATGACACGAATTTCAATATTCAGTAAGTTAGTAACTCCCGAGCTAGATAATTATAAACAAGGTCTTCCAAGACACACTGTAGTTAAACCATTGAAAACCAAGATAAAAAGTAAATTTGAAAGAAGAGAGAAAAAAAGGTCAATTATATACAAAAGAATAAAGATGTAATTGGTGAGTAACTTCTTATCAGAAATTACAGAGGCTAGAAGAAAACAAAAGAACATCTTGAAAGTGATGAACAAGTAAAATGGTCAACTCAGGATTTTATATATCTTGAAAAAATAAAAGACCACATTTATTATTTTGTAATGTGTTTCTTTTTAACTTCTCTTTAATGTATATGAACTGTTTCAGCAAAAACTGTAACTGTTGTCTGAGATTTATAACATATAGCAGTATACTACACTTAACAGCTATAACAAAGAGTGGTTTGAAGAATAATGAAATCTACACAGTTACAACATTTGTACTTATTACACAAATGGGTACAAGGTTAACTATAAGAAAACTTTCAAAAGCTATGGAAATATGTTGCAATCACTACAGCAACCTCTAAAAAATGAGGAGACATGCTAAAAAACACTAATAGAAAAACTTAAATCAATTTCCAAAAAACAATGAAACATCCAAAATAGAAAGAAGAGAGAAACAACAATAGTGAAGAGGGAATAAACAAGTAATAAAATGGTAGATCTGAAGCCAATCAGATCAATAATCACATTAAATGTAAATGAGCTAAACATTCTAACTAAAATGTAGGTATATTACCAGAATGGAAAAGAAAAAGGCAAAATGTGCTATATTCTATCTACAAGAGATAAACTTAAAACATAAAGACAGATTTAGGTTGAATGGATATATCAGGAGATCGGTATTTTTTTAAATATTGAAGGGGTGATATTAATGTTAGAGAATGAATTTTACAACAATGAGTATTATCAGCAAAAAGGACATATTATTAATGAGAGATAAGAGTTAACTAATCAGAAAAATATAAGTCATCTATGTATGTGCACCTAAAAACATCATCAAAACACATTAAGCAAAAGTTGACAGTTAAAAAATAGGCAATTCTACATAAAGATTTTAATGTCTATTGGTAATTGATAAAACTACTAGAAAAAAATCAGTATGGGGCAACTGGCTGGCTCAGAGTGAGTTACCCTTGATTTTGGGTTCGTGGGTTCAAGCCCCATGTTGGGTGTAGAGATTTCTTAAAAATAAAATCTTTAAAAAAATCATATAGCCAATATAGAATATCTGAACATTATCAATTACTTTTACCTAATAGATAGCTATAAAATATTCCACCTAACAACTACAGAATATAAACTCTTTCAAGTGCATGTGGCATATTTACCAGAATAGATCATAACTTGGGCTAGAAAGTAACGTTCAACAAATTTGAAGATTGAAATTTTTTAAATGTTCTCTGATAAAAAAAGACATTGAATCAGGTATCAATAACAATAAAATATATAGCTAACAGATTAAACAACACTAATACAACAATACTAAATAATCCATGGATTGAAAAGTAATCTCAAGGGGTTAGAAAATATTTTAACTGCATAATAATAAATATGTAATATTTCAAAATGTTTGCATGAAGCTAAAGAGGGCTTAGGAGGAAATCAATAGCTTTAAATGATTATTTTTAAAAAATAAAGGAACAGTGACACCTGGGTGGCTCAGTCAGTTAAGTGCCTGACTCTTTATCTCAGCTCAGGTCTTGATCTCAGGGTTGTGAATTAAAGCCTTGTGCTGGGCTCCTCACTGGGCATGGAGCCTACTTAAAATAATTAATTAATGTTTTGAAAAAAGAATAGAATAGATTATCTAAATTTCTACCTTAAAGAACTAGAAAAGAGAAAATTGAATAAAAATTCAAAACAAATTTTAAAGCAGGAAGGAATATTAGAATATTAATCAATGAAATATAGAATAGATCAGCAAATCCAAAAGGTGGGGTTTTTTTTAGAATAATAAAATCAATAAAACTTAAGTTAGACTGGTCAAGAAGAAAAAAGATATAAATTACCAATATCAGGAATGAACAAGATGACGTACTACAAATATTAAGAAGAAAATAGGGAGACCTACTTTTGGCATAATAAATGAGTGGTTCTGTGGAATGGCTCCCTAGAGAAACTGCAGAAACTTATTAAAAAACAAAACAAATTTAAAGTCTCCATAAATGGTCCCAAAGCATACAGAAAATGAAGAAATATTAAAAAAAAAAAATCTACTAAAACTCAGTAAGAACATCAAGTGTCTGGGATTTGAACCAAGATTCACTCACTCCATCCTTCCTTCAAATCAGCAAGTTATCAACTAAACTGGGGCAGCCAAGGAAGAAGAACCATAATACCTCCCTAAGTGAGAGAAGTATCTTCCCAGGAGGGAGATTGTCAGCATTTTCCATCCTGCCCCCAACTACATGTTGCTGAAGCCAAGTTCTGAATGAGTGTACCCAGGTGTAGGAACTCCCTTTTTTGGAGCAGCACCCACTCATGGATTGTAGGCTGTATCTTAGTACTACTAAACTTTTTTTTTTTTAAACTCTAACTCTAATCCTAACCCAAATACTTTGCTCTTATTATAATGTTAAAATCCCTCAGTTTTAATGAGACAGGAAAGGAATATAACATTTCCTCTGCAATTTGTGAGGAGAATTTGTCTTATGGAATGTTTTCTCTACGACTGTGGAATAGAAGTTGGCTTTAAAATGTTATGAACTTTTGGGACGCCTGGGTGGCTCAGTTGGTTAAGCTGTTGCCTTTGGCTCAAGTCATGATCCCAGGATCCTGGGATCGAATCCCAAAACAGGATCCTTGCTCAGCAGGGAGTCTGCTTCTCCCTCTGCCTCTGCCTGCCGCTCTGCCTGCTTGTGCTCTCTCTCTCTCTCTCTTTCTCTGACAAATAAATAAATAAAATAAAATAAAAAATCTTATGAACTTTTGGTTATGTAAAATAGCAAAAACTTCCAGGAAAATTATTTTCACTGAATTAGTATTAAATAGGATATAAAGTTAATTTCTGCTGTTTCAGGGGAAAAAAAAAACCCAGAAGCTGTATGACCATAACAATAAGTGCAATTCCAATGAATATTCAGTCTTTAAGCAGTATATTTATTAAAAATAGATAAAAACTTCTTTTTGATAACCAGTTAGGGACCCTTGAGAAGAACCTATAGAAAGCTTAGCAAATTTGCTATTCTCCACTAGGGCAACCTTTGAACTGAAACTAGAAATCACAAAGAATGAGAGAAGTACAAACTTGTTCTTCACAGAATTTAATATTTTAAAAAAGAAAATATAAACATCATAAAAAAAAAGTCATAAAAGTTTCATTCAGGGGCTAAATGCTAGCACTGAAACTTTTCTCTTGTAATTGATTTAAGGTAAAAAATAAAAGTTATGTAAAAAACACAGCAGTTACAGCTGTCCCAATATAAAGACCACCTGCAAAAAGGCAGGACAAAATTAGCTGAGCAAATATTCACATCATGACCTTAGTAACAAATTTCAAGTGGTTTCAGTTCCCAAGGTCTAAAAGAAGGCTCATCTTGCATGCTTAGATTCTACTTCTTCAAGAATCCACTGAATGCCATTCAAAAAACCAGTTAGAGTTTCAGCCTCTGTATCCTGGACCTATGAGCAGATAAGAGAGACCACTGTAAGAAACTGAGCCCAAAATCTTATTATTAAAAGAAACGTTTTTCTAGATACTAAAAAAAGAACAGGATTTTTTAAATCCTAATAAACTTTGGGTGAGTCATTTGTTTTGTTTTCTAGAGAACTTAGATTAAAAAAATGATCCTCTACTTATAATTATTACCAATATGAGGCTTATTGCTTATCTTGGAATTCAGTTTTGGGAAGAGGAAGAACTACCATTTCTATGACTTATTTGTATGTATTAGAAAAAAAAATTGCTCTAAAGGATCCACTTTGAAAACTAAAACATTTTTAAATGAACTCAGCTAGTCAGCTGATAAATGTGATATTTAGTATTGCAAAAATGTACATTTTAAGACTGACACTCTTCCTAGCCTACTACTTAGGAAGGTACACCTTTATTAATAGCTTTCCAACTGTGTTCCAAAGAGTCTTCAGGATTCCACAGGAGGTATATGGGAAGGACGGAAGAAAATCCTTTAACTTATTAAGCATAACCATTTCCAGTTTTTTTTCCTTTATTTTACTTAGGGGCTTCATGTAAGGTTTCGTTTGAGAAAAGGATTCCATGATTAAAGTAAAATTTGGAAAGCAAGAAAAAATAAGATGAAATTTTTATTTCTGATGACCCTTAAAGCATATTTTAATGCTGAAAAAAAGTGATACTGGTATCTTAAAAAAAAAAATCTTCAAATGCTATCTCACTATATCTATGATAGAAGAGACAAGTAATGAGCAAATGATAGGTGAAACATTGATACCAAACAATAGTCTCCCACTGATTAAGTTATTAAGATCAACTGTAGAATGCTATTTCATTAAAGAGAATGAGTAGAAAAGAATAAAATCAAATAGAGAACAGTGAAAAAATAAAATAAGATTTGCCTCACCAGAGAAGATAGGACCTTACCATCCATGGGTGGTTTAGATGATTTAGATGCAGCTCATGAGCCAAATAAAAACAGGGCATTCTTTTTACATTTGCTTGAGAAATACAAGATAAAACCAGCATTGGTCTTCCTGAAGATCCAAAAGCTGGATCTGTCATTGCCATAATACGAGAAAATTCATCTTGCCATTCATGTCCTAGAGAATGTAGTCAAAACCCTTAATTTACATTACTTATAAGGATTTTAAAAATAAAACAAACTTAAAAACAAAACAAGGAAATAAAAATATTACCAGGATCCAAACATAACAAACTATCCCTATTGTTGTTCATTTACAGCTCTTCATTTACTGATCTATCATAAAATTACATTAGGTAGCCTTCAAGGATAGGCATTTCAGTGAAGTTAGAGAAAAAAAAAGTCTCAGTACCATTCAGATGTCTCCATATTTTAAAGGCAAAAATGCATTGATATAGGTATTTTCCTCTCATACATTTTATAGCTATTACCACCCTTTCCTTGAAAGACTAGTTTAAACAATTTAAACACAGACTTGGGTCTAGCACTATTATTCAAACTAACAGTAAAATCAGTGATATTGTGAGGTAGTCAAAATTCTAAAAGGACCCCCAATGACTCACACCCTTGTATAATATATGAATCTAGAGGGGATGAATCTAGAATCAGTGATGAAATATCATTGCCATGAGTAGGCTACATTATAAGACACAGCTGACTTCAAGAATGAGTGATCATCATCAGTGATGCTGACCTAATCAGGTAGGCTCTTAAAGAGATGAGGTTCTCCTGGTGAGAAAGATTCTCCATTGTGGATCTGAAGACAAGAGGGAGTCACAAGGCAAGAAATGAAGGTATCTTCTAAAGATATCAGCCCCCGCTGACGGTTGGCAAGAAAACAGTAACCTCCTTCCTACAATAGTAAGGAACTGAATTCAGCCAATAACTTCAGTGAGTTAGAAAGCAGATTTTCCCCAGGAGCCACCAGAAAGTGCTGCAACCCATCTGACCCTGATTTCAACTTGTGAGGCCCCAAGCTGGAAACCCAGCCATACTGTGCTGACTTCTGACACACAGAACTATGAGCTATCATTGTTGAGAACTATGAACTATGAGTGTTGTTTTAAGCCACTAGATTGGAGGAAATTTGTTATATATTAACAGAAAATGAATAAATATTTAATGTCATTATCAACAAACAGGGTGCATTTAAATCTAATCATAACCTCTTAGATTTTGACTTGTCCCATCTGTTCTTTGTTCCTTTATCCCCCCCTCTTTAGACTGAGATTTCTAATAGTTCCATTTTATCTTCACTAATGGCTTATTTAATTGTACCTCTCTCACACTTTTTTTAGTGGTTACTCAAAAGGATTTACAATGTACATTTTTAACTTCTAGCAGTCTACCTCTAGATAGTATTATACAACTTCACGTACTGGAGAACCTTATAACAATTTAACTCCATTTGTCCCCTTCCATTTGTCTATATTGGTATCATATACCTTACTTAAAAGAATCATATGCCCACAATACAGTCTTACTATTTTTCCTTTACATATTATAAAAAAAATCTAAATTAGGAAAAAAAAATCTTATCTATAGCTACATTGCTTCCCTCCCAGGGCTCTTAATTTTTTTTTAATAAAGATCCATTTTTCCATCTGGTATCATGTTCTTCTGCCTTGAAGAGCTTTCTTTAATATTTCTTGTAATATAAATCTGCTGATATTTAACTTTCTCAGGTTTTTTCTGAAAGTCTTCATTTTACCTTCATTTTGAAAGATATCTTTGGATACAAGATTTTCCCCACTTTGCAACAATGTAAAGATTTCCCTTAACTGCCTTCAACAATTCTTTTAGGAATTCTCTGTCCTTATCTTTGGCCCTCTAACTATATATGATTCCTTTTGGTTTGGCTGTCTTCAAGATAATCTCTTTATTGTTGGTTTTCATCAGGTTGGCTCTAATGGACCTAGATTTATTTTTTATTTATGTATTATTATTTTTTAAAATTTATTTGGAATCCTCTGAGCATCCTGTCATCTTTCAGTAATTTTGAAATAATTTTGATAATTATTGGTCCAAAAATTTCTTTTTCCTTGTTCTGTTTCTTCATATTTTGGGACTCCAATTACACATGAGTTAGACCAGGTATTGTCATACTATGGTCTATGGATCTATTTTTATAAATACTTTTTTTAAACATCCATGCCTATTCATTTATAAATTGCCTATGGCTACTTTTGCACTCTAACAGCAGAACTGGGTAACTGTGAGAGATCATATAGATCATTATATGCCTAATCTCATATAGAGATAGAAATCTCATATACAGATCATTATATGCCTAAAATATTTACTATATGGACTCTTAAGAGAAAGTCTACTGATCCCTGAGTTGGGAACCCCTGATGGTTTCCCCCAGTTCTTGGATGCTCTGTTCCTCACTCCTACTCTTTTTTTTCTGTGTTTTACTTTGGATAATTTTAGTTTATCTTCAGATTCACCAAAGGTTTCTTTTGCTGATAAATCCACTATGTAAAGTGTTTACCTCCTATATTTTCATATTTAGCATTCTCATTTTACTTTTTCACAGCATCCTTCTCTCTGCTGAAAATCCCTATCTATTCACACATATTTTCCATCTTTTCCACTAGATCCTTTAACATATTAATCATAGTTATTTTAATGTCCCTTTCTGTGAGTGCCAACATCTGATATCATATCTCTGGATATGGTTCCACTGATTGCTTTATCTGTTAAAATGGGTCATTTCATTTTGATTTTTTGGTCTTATAATTTTTCATTTAATGCTAAATGTTTTATGTAGAAGAACATAAAAGGTAAAAGAATATATTCCCAGAAATGGGCATGCTTTTCCTGTTAGACCACTAACACTGTGGGTTGATTCCTACTAGTCATTAGTTGAGCTGGACTTAGCTTTTTTTTTTTTTTTTTTTAAAGATTTTATTTATTTATTTGACAGAGAGAGATCACAAGTAGGCAGAGAGGCAGGCAGAGAGAGAGAGAGAGGGAAGCAGGCTCCCTGCTGAGCAGAGAACCCGATGCGGGACTCGATCCCAGGACCCTGAGATCATGACCTGAGCCGAAGGCAGCGGCTTAACCCACTGAGCCACCCAGGCGCCCTGGACTTAGCTTTTGTTGCTCTGGTTAACTTCAGTGCACCACAAACTTTAAATCCCTTCAGCAATGTTGCTACCTTGTTCTGAGTGGGAACAATATGTTATATATTCATGCCTTAACTTATTCACAAAAGATTTGGGAGAAAAATTATAATACTTGTTTGTGGCCCAATAATATTCTGATGTGACGCCTATATAGCATCGTGAAGGGCAATTATTCAGAATATGTGGACTGTTCTTAACTACTCTACTTAATTAACACTTCATCCCACCTTTCTCTTGACTATCTGGGTAATTAAAACAAAGCTAAAATTTTCCAGTTATCTACATAAATTATTTGAATAGAGCTAGAAACATACAAAACATCAATAACAAGTGCAGAAGCATACAACAAAGAAATACTATGTACTTATAAAACTTCGATATGCATCAGAATTTTGTAGGTTAAAAAAAAAAAAAGAATACCCAAGAGACAACCCAAATCTATGAATTATAATCCATCAGAATAGGAATCAGCAGCTGTTTTTAACAAGCTCTCCAGGTGAGTGATTCTAATGCACATTAAGGTTTGAGAACTCATTATTAGCAATGAGAAATGAAAAAGTTAGAAAATGAGTCTTAGTCTTGATGATAAATAGTAGCTGTTAATGATGCAGCTGCTACTGATATGATGATACAGAAAGAAATGCTATAAGCTTATCTGTTCATTGTTCTTTATCCATAGAATAAACTGAGGTCATAGAATCACATTTATTAAATTAACCATCATGCTTTTAAGAAGCCACAGTAAAGCCTAAAAATGTATTTTCTTATTTGCTTTGCAAAAAAGGTTTCTTAAAAAGAAAAGAAAATAATGCTTACTTTTATGAGCTTCAGCATTTGCAACATAGATGAATCCATCAACAACTTCACACACCTTCTGAATTTGTGGAATTACACTATACCGGCTTCCTTGTTGATCATCTCCTTCATTCTGTACACTGAACATCTTGTTAACTGCACTTGTATGCTCTTCTCTTGCTCTATCTCTTTCCTTTCTGTAAGAAAAATGTAAATATATAGCATAAAAACTAAGCAGGCTCCACCTTCCCCATAAAGTACCCAAGTCCTGATGCCCCAGGTAGGCCACCACATAGGCAGCCTTACCTAGTAGTTGAATATAGTATCAGGATGTTGAATTTATGTTGGTTGCTCAACTGAAAACTGACTCCAGATCCAATACCTAAAGAAGAAAATTATAGTTATCAAAACAAGTCATTAATAAATACAGAAAAAGATCACACTAAAAAAAAATTACCCAGTGCAAGTAAAAAAAGCAACCAAAAAGCCCATGACAAATTACATATAGCTTTGGAATAAAATGAAATGCTCATGTTGAAGAAAATGTACTGTATGCAATTTCCATTTACATGGTAATAAAAACATGGATAAAGAACATTGTTCTTTATCAACATTGTTACTTGTCCTTGTTTCTTAACCTCCTCCCTTCTTTGGCTGTGTTAACACCTGGGCCTCTTCTCTTCTTACCTCATGAAAAGATCTTTCTCCCATGGCTCTACTTCTTTTTGCTATACAAATGCCCTTTTAGTTCTGTCCATCCTTAATCCCTCCTTTTAGTCTAAATTACCATACCCTCAACTAGACTTTTCCAATCACTTCTAACTAGTCTCCCACATCCATTTTTTACCGCTACTGTCCATTCTTCTAACAGCAACTGGAGAGATGGCTTAAAAATGCCTATCTCATTATGTCTCTTTCCTTCAAAGCCATTGCTCTTCAAAAACAACTTAATATAACCTTACCTCTACTTTAGGACAACTCCACTTTTCACACCTTTAATCCCCGCATCATAACCAATCTAGTTGTTTAAATTAACCTGTCATGCCATCTTATGTCACCATTCCAGGTTAACCCATATGCAGAAATCTTGGTGGCTGAGACTGCAAGCATGGCCCTAGTCCCCTGGCCACAAGGTTTGGTGCACAAACTCTCCAAAGAGATCAAAGAAAAAAATTCTACTGTTTTCTCCTTGTTTTCATCAGTTTAATTTCCAGACATTACCTTCTTAACACATCTAACCTCAACCCAATAGGATCTCTATGCTGTTCTGTACCACACTGCCAACAACCCATTCCCCTTTCTTCCTTGATCTCGCAGGGTTTGAGGCATAATTAGATTGGCATTTATAAACAATCATTTCTGCTGCTGTCTAGAGAATAAAATTGACAATTCATGATTAGCAAATTTCCCCATATTCTCAACCTCTTCTTTAGAGAGTCTTCTACCCCATGGCCTTACCTGAACTGGCCTACCCTTAGGGGCTGCTTCTCTTGCAGTACATCTCAAGTAACAAAACTGCTTCTTCTCACACATCTCAGGGTAAAGATGTGGGGTCAATGTTCTCTTTACTCCTCACTGCCATGTCTGGTTACTCACCAACCTTCTTCAAAACTCCATCTCTGAGATACACTATTCAGATGCAATACCATCTCCCTTTTCTCAAACTCATCATTTATGAATCTCCTTTTGATAACCTCTTCCACCAAAATTCACTGATGATTTTACACCTGGTTCACAATATTCCTCTCCATCCTCAGAAACTTCCAAGTCCATGTGGACACCATGAGGTTCCCAAATCTTGATTCCTAACCCAGATCTTTCTCTTGAGATCTGGATGCATAGAGTAATCCAGTTGTTGTTCATTTAGTCATCAAATCTATATTGAGTGCCTACTACATGCCTGAGTTCAAACACACAGCTAAGAACAAAGCTGGTAAGAAGACTCCTGCCCTAATGGAGCTTCCATTCAAGTGGACTGCTTACAGCAGGAATCTCCATTTATATATCCCAGAGTTATCAAAGTCAGCATATTCCAAAGAGCAGCTGTCCTTCTTCCTATAAAGATCCCTCAAAAAACTTTCTCTTCCTCCTCCTTATCCTAGTGAATGGCACTATCATCCAATATGAAAACCACATCAGAAATAACACTCATACATATTCAGTCAATGCTGTCCTTCATGTTTTTACAATATTACGGTGCTTTCTTAACAGGTCTCCATGTTTTATAGCCTCTTCTAATCAATTTTCCACTCAGGAGCCAGATCTTTCTAAAATGTAATCTTGATCATCTCACTGCTCTGTTTAAAATCTTTCAACAGCTCCCAAATGCTTAAGCAGGGAATACACATATCTTCTCACCCAGCCCACTCTAGACACTGAGATCTACTTCAAACGTGTAATACGTATCCAGAGCTCTGTGCTTTTAGAAATGTAGTTTTCACTGCTCAGAATACTTGTGTCCCTTTTTTTTTAATAGCCTACTTTAACTCATCATAATGACTCAAATAAGGCATCATATTCAACAAAGAGCCTTCTTGGAGCCTTATCTTTCTACTCAGGAGCTAATTACACCATATTCTAATCACCTATATACTTGTCTTTGTCCTTATCAAGACCAAGTGTCTTCAGGGCAGATAAAAATTTTTGATGTTTGTTTCAAATAGCTACACCTTTAGCATCTAATAGGTGCTCTCAATAAATGAATAAGCAAAGCATAAGCTAGATTATAGTATTATTTATACTTCTATTTCCTGCTTGCCAACTAACTATATGATTATTGTTTTCACAGAAAGAGGAGAAAGGTGTTAATTTAGCTCTTTTTAATAATTCCACTACATATCAAAGTACGTTGCACATAGTAGATGGGTTTTTGCCATCAATTCTTTTAAAATATGGTAACTACTGTACAAACATCCTGATAACATATATTTTACTTGCACATAATCTTATATTCTAGCTTACACAAATCTGAGGAAATAAGAGGAAACTCATCTCTGATAAAAAGTAAATCAACCCTTTCAGTCCACTGGGACCTGGGGAGGAGGAGTGCCTATTCACCAAAATACTATATTTCATTACATCAATGAGTTAATTAAAAATTTCTTTTGATTTAACATTAGTGTCAAGATCAAAGTGTTTTAACTATTATATGCTACAGATTAACATGAAAATTACCATCAATCTGCCTCTGAGGCAAACCAGCTGTTGGGCAAAGTTCCTCAGAAGACATCAAGCTCAACACCAAAGATGTATTCAGTTCTTCCAAACCTGGTCCAAACATAGCAAATCGTGGTTCATTCTGAATGATCAGTGAGTGTAAAAATGATGTGACAGCTCCATACATAGGACGACTAGATTTCAAGGATCTTCTTGTATATGGACAGCACATTTTATAGCTGCATAAAATTGTCACAATTAGAAAATAAACACAGAAAAAAACATAGCCAGTTATTCATTCAACAATAGTTTATTGAGAACCTGCTAGACACATTGTATTATTGTATTATACAATCCAATAATTATATAGTTCCAATCCTCATGGAGGGAAGTGGAGAACAGACACATTATATGTGTATGCTGGATGCCATCACATGAAAAAGCAAAGGCACTCTGGGAGTAGAAGTGGTCCAAATGTTAAGGAAGTCTTCCCCAGGAAATGGCTACTTACTTTCTAATTTTTCATTTAGATTTTCTCATGGAACACTTGGTCTAACACTTGTTTCAGTCATAAAAATTCACTACACAGAGCAGCGTTTCTCAGTCTGGAGAGATTTTGCCTCCCCACCCCAAGAGAGCATTCATTTGGCAATGTCTGCAGTCATTTCTGCTATTATGACTAAGGGTCATTGTGTGGTGTGCTACTGGCATCTAGTGGACAGAGGTCAAGAATGCTGCTAAACATTCTACAGTGCACAGCACAATTGATCTGAACACTTGATCTAAAATGTCAATAGTACCAAGACTGAGAAACCCAGAAACCCTACAATAACCTATAAGGATACTTATAGATCTAGAACCTCTTTAGAGGTTAAAAAAAAAAAATAGAAATTAGTAATGCCACCAATAGAACCAAATTTCTTAAGTACTTCTACTAACAGCCTCCAATGTAACAGTTTAGTAAGTGTTAAATATACAGGGAGGCTCTACTGTTCCTTAAAGATCACCTAGCAAACTCAGAATCATGTGGAAAAAAAAAAAAAAAAAAAAGTTTCTTTCAATAGCTATAAATTTCTTTTTTTTTTTTTTTTTAAAGATTTTATTTATTTATTTGACAGAGAGAAATCCCAAGTAGATGGAGAGGCAGGCAGAGAGAGAGAGAGAGGGAAGCAGGCTCTCTGCTGAGCAGAGAGCCTGATGCGGGCCTCGATCCCAGGACCCTGAGATCATGACCTGAGCCGAAGGCAGCGGCTTAACCCACTGAGCCACCCAGGCGCCCAATAGCTATAAATTTCTAAATTATCAATTCTACATGTTATCAAAAGTTAGAACACAGTAACTGAATCAAAATAAAACCTAAAGCCCTTTGATTAAATCATGGTGGTTAAGACAATTACTGACCTAACAAGACAATGATCTTTATTTAGGAAACTTGTAATTCAAGAAGGAAAAAAAAAATCAATTTTTGAGGCTAGGTAGATCTGACCACTTTATTTATATACTATGAACTTACGTTTTTTCATCTGCATTATTTGAACAATAACAATTAACCCAGGGTTGTAAGGACCAAATTAATTTATATTATTTAAGAAACAAAACAATGAACAAAGAAAAAAGCAGACAAAAAAAGAAACTGGTGGTTGGCAGAGGGGAGGTTGGTGGGGAGGTGATATAAAAGGGGATTAAGAGTACACTTAAAAATGATGAGCACTGAGAAATGCATAGAATTGTTGAATCATTATATTGTATATCTGAAACTAATATAACAGTTAATTATACTTCAATAAAAAATACTTTATATGATCACAAATGGTAGTTACTATGATTATTTCTATTCCCAGGGAAAAGCTGGTTCCACAGCATGATATACTTGATGCTATGGTTGGTTGTGGGACAATGTAGAAGTAACAACCAGCAAGTGAGAGGACAATAGCACTTACTGAAATTATATATAACATATCATATACATTTTAATCAAACAGTCTTATAAGACTTGGCATTTAGATTAGAATAAAGAAAGATCTGAATAACTCAAATAAAATATGAAAAAAAATCCTAAATATAGCAGAGCAAAAACAGTTCTTATCTAAAACATAAATACTTTTTAAATTTTATTTACAATGCCTTAAATGTGGGGCCCTCAATAAAGTAGGTTATATCCAGATCCAATGACATTATATATTTTTAAGGTGGCATGACAGGGTTCCAATCTGAATAGTCCCTTATAAGCTATATAACTAGGTAAATCCATAACCATTCTGTACCTCAATTCCACATCTATAACACAAGGGTAATACTTTCTTATTGGGTGATGGCTAAATAGCTAAACATACATAAAGCATCCCTCATAGAATTCAATACACTATAGTTGCTCAACATTAATTCTCTCAGCTACATGATATTTAAAAGTGTCAATGCTTCTGGGTATAACAAAATCTTAGTTTCCAGAATCTTGAGAATGGTTTTCTTCCCTGTGAAAGAACTGGTGTCTGATCACTGATCATTTGTTTATTGGATACAGCAAAGTATTCACTATTTAACAAAATGACAAGTGTTCTAAAGATGATGAAAGCTTTAAGAAATGTTTTACTTCTTGGCATATGAACTGTCTACAATTATTCAAATAACTACCACAGGTAAATAACAAAATGTGAAAACTGAAAGGGTCATATGAAGGAATTTAAGTTAATCCCCAACTTTTACAAACACAACCAAATTCCATGAAATGTATTATTGGCAGAACCAAGACTAATTTAGACTATTAACTTGCACCACAGGCAAATTTAGTAGCTTCTTTTTAATGCATAAAACTAGATACTTACACTGCCATGTAGTCAAAAAATGCACCATCAGTGACCTCAGATATAGGCTTTTTTAAGATTTCTAGATCTGGAAGAGACTTCCAGTCAACAGAAGACCAGGAAGGAAGATCCCGCAGAAGAAAATATCTCCACAGAATTGGATCTCGTACAGTTTCATTCCAATAATGGCTTGTACTTCCCAATTGACACAGATCATGAGGTGAAAGAAATGACAAAATATATAGCTGTACGTCAATCTGAAATAGAAACGGCAAATAGGTAAAAGGGAGGAAAAAACGTAGCTTAAAAATTTTCTGATAACTATAAACAAATAATTATTTTATTATACTGGGAATCCAAAGGTCAACTGGACAGCCCATCTTTTTAATAATTATATCATGATGAATTACAAAACAATTATACTAGATAACCGAAGATCAATTTAACAGTATTTTTAGTAATTAAATCTATAATGCTGAAGTTATTTTCCTGCCATCAGAAGAGAAACGTATCTGAACATTTAATTGTTGACACACTGAAACGTTCATGAAAGACCAATCATTGCTCTGGAATTTCAAGCAAAATAAAGAGGTCTTTTAATTTCTCATAGAATTTTGCCACTACATTACCTGAACCAACCATTTAAGGAAACAATCTAGTCTTCAAAATAAAACTTCTATCAAAGCACTTCTGATTTTGTCATTAGTTCTAATCAAAGAGTAAATCTGCCATCTCACTTTCTCCATCAAATCAGTATTTCAAAGAACTTCTACAAAAGGGAGAAGCTTGGAGGCGTCCTTAGCCTGCAGTTTTTAATTTCTGATAGACGTCAGAGGGAGGGAGGTGTCAACGGTCCAGCCGAGATACAGAATTAGTATAATGCCTAAGAATTGATCCTCGCTCCCATTTTCCCATCTGCCTGAAAAGTTTAACAGGAAGTGGTGTGGATAATTCTTGTGGTCTCTTGTAACTTGAGGCACGACTTCGTTCTGGTCAGTTACGAGTGAATTCTGTTAACTTGAACTGCGCGGTAAGGGACCAGCCTCGACCTCTCGGCGGTGTTCCGGCACACGGAACCTCAGGTGAAAGACGCCGAGCACCCAGCGACCGAAGGCTTTCCCAGGCTAACCAGTCTGCAGTGATCTCCTCCAATTTCCTTAACCCGACGTTCGGGGGGTTCTAGGGCCAAAACTTGGTTTGGGGGGTGGAAGACTTGGGGCGACCTGGCCGGTTACCTGGGCGTTTCGCTGCGACCTTCGGTCCGGCTGCGGAGCACCAAAGGTCAACGCCTCGGCGTTTCTGGTCAACTGTTGCTCCCGGGTGACGACACTGCCCGGAACGGCCTCGCGCCAGACACACACTTCAGCGCGGTGATGCCTCCCGAGGCCGCCAGTGCGGAACGCCCCTCCCGGCCCGGCCGGCCCGGCCCCTAGGTCCTCCGCGGCCGGGGGCCGCCACTCACCGGCAGCCGCGTCAGGGTACTGGCCTCCTCATCCGCCTCCTCTTGAGAGGCTCTCGGCGCTGCCCTCTCCTTGCCCACCGACTGCCAGAAGTTCCTCCAGCCGCTGAGGATGGCGGCCTCTAGACGGCTCCAGTCGCTGTGGTGTGGCTGAGGGGAGCTGCCTCCGCAGCGTGGCTCGCTTCCCGCCATGGCCGCCGGCGTCGCACGTGACGCGCCGCAGGGTCACGCACGCTCCCGGCTCCGGGCGGCCGGCCTCCCGTCTCGCGCCTCCCTCCTTCCACGTCGGCCCGAGGCCGGCCTCGGCACCGGAGATGGCACGGAGGTGTGGCCCAATCAGATGTGGCGTCTCCAGCGGAGCTCGAACCTCGCGCCCAGAGCTTCATCCAGGCTTCAACCTCGCGAGCCGCGCTTCATTCACGTGCAGTCTCTCCCCGCTTTATAACTTCCCCCAGAGACGCTCTCTCTGTCTGGGACCCATTTCCACTTAGTCTGGGTCTAGGTGGCCCCTACTTATTCGATAGCTGGCCCTCCTTCGCTACCGTAGGCTTAATAGCCGGTTGCTTCCTTCTCAGCACTGCTGTGCTGGGTGTGCTGGTTTTTTATTGGTTTTCGGTCTCCGATTTACTGTTAAGTTTTCCTGCGGATTAGCAAAAATGTGACATGGAGGTGACCAAGCGCCCAATCACGAGAAACCTCATGCCAAGGCGAGGAGCCTATATTTTCTCTATAAAATTTTAGGTACATTTAAAAATCCTGAAGGTAGGCAGGCATCCCATAAAAGGGCAGCAAAATAGGGCTAGAATAAGAGGAGAAACCAGATATGGTACCGTTAAAATTCTAGTTGTTTTTGTTAATCTGTCAGAACAGTTATCCATTTTACTTACTCTGTCCAGCCTTACTTTGAAAGGGTTTTAAGAAACTATACTATAGCCCACATTAAAAGGTAGTAAAAACAAAAACTCAATTGAGTAAGGTAAAAGATCAAATTGGCTTTATTGAACAATTCATGAATCTGGAAGCATCCCATCCAGCAAATGGAAAGGAGCTGCAGGACAAGGGTTTTTTTAAAGATAGAGGTGCGTGGGTAGCACAGTGGTTAAGGGTCCTATTCTTGGTTTGGGCTGAAGTTGTGAAGGCAGAGTCCTAATCTCCGGCTCAGTGCTGCGCGAGTCCGCTTGGGTTTCTTTCTCCCTCCTCCTCTCCTTCTCCCACACTCCCTCACCCCCTAAATAAGTAAATACATCTTTTTTAAACAATTGAAAATAAAGGCAGAAAATGGGGGCACCTGTCTGGTTCAGTTGTTGGAGAATGTAACTTTGGATGTCAGGGTTGTTCAGCTCCACGTTGGGTGTAGAAATTACTTTAAAAAAATTAAGTCTTTAAAGGCAGAAAGGAATGGGGAAAAGGAATTATTGACAAAAAGTACACTACTGTAGACAAAGCCATCCTAGTGCTAACCAGGAATTCCATGTTGAAGGTTACTTTTTTGGGGTGCCTAGGTGGGTCAGTTGACTAAGATTGGAACTACTGATTTCAGTTCAGGGTCTTTATCTCAGGGTCTTGGGGTTGGGCTCCATGTTGGCCATGGGGCCTACCTAAGAGAGAGAAAAAAAAAAGGTTACTTTCCTGAGGGGTTTGAAACTGCAGTTAGGTTGGATATGAAGTATTGTTTGCTGAAGTGAGGGCCTTAAAATAAGTGATTGCATTTGGGACCTGTGGGTTTTCTTTTCAACAAAGGCAACCTATTATTTGGAACTGGATATAGTCTCTACTGGTAAGATGGACACAAATACTTATTTAGTATTATGTGTCATTCATTTTTAAATAGATTACTTCAATCTAATCCAAAGAATACTCTGCTCAAACACTAGAGCTCTGTTCCCTAAAGGAATATTTCATTCTGAAGTTATAAATATAAAACTTTTAAGTCTCTAGGATCATTCAATAAAGAGCAAGACAGCATTATCTGTTACAACATGCAACAAGAAAAATACACAAGCCACAAGAAAAATACATTCAAAATAATCCAGGGGCTTTAAAATTCCATTTTTGAGAACAGAAATAATAGATCTCTCTACATAATCTGGTTTAAACTCATTGTCAACCAGTAGTTGCTTACAATATCCAGATCTGCAATTATCCTTTATTTTTGTGAAGATATCAAATATGGAAATTACAAATTTCACAATCAACCTACCATTGTGTTATCTTAATCGTCAAAATAGTCTCTCACATATAACCCGTCACCAGTTGAAAAATTAATCCCCTTTTTTTAGTCTTCAAGATAAAAGGATCATCAACTTCATAAAGCTATTAGTCTGTATAGATCATGGAAAACTAAAGGGAACATATATGTAAGTCATATGTATATACAAATATTTAACTGCATAATTATACTTAACATAATATACATACATCTCTCTCACACACTGTCCCTTCACATATATTAAGCCGAATGCTTAATGCTTAATAATGAACACAATACTTACGGGCTTGAATTTATACTTCAAAAGTAAATATCTGGGGATCTCAATGTCAAATAAAAATTCAGTGAAGCCTGACAACTGAGGTTCTATGAGATCTGAATTTAAAGTTTCGTTATTTTCCTTGCATGCTCTTGCTAATGGCCAATAACTAATTCAATTGCAAGCTTACTTCTGTGAGGCTGGCCGGACAAGAGAAAGAATCATGAATTGATTAATCATATGGCATTTCTTCTCCCTCTCTAGGAGGAAGAAAAAACTAGCACAAAAAAAAAAGTTTTAATTCAAGTATGAAGTATGAAATGATTCTCAGCTTTACAAAGAAATGTGAACACTTACAAAGGTATGGGTTATAATTTTTTTATCATGAAAAATTTTTTTTTTTTTTAAAGATTTTATTTATTTATTTGTCAGAGAGAGAACGAGTACAGGCAGACAGAGTGGAAGGCAGAGTCAGAGGGAGAAGCAGGCTCCCTGCAGAGCAAGGAGCCCGATGTGGGACTCGATCCCAGGACGCTGGGATCATGACCTGAGCCGAAGGCAGCTGCTTAACCAACTGAGCCACTCAGGCGTCCCATATCATGAAAAATTTTAAAACATGTATAGGAGAATTAATAATGTAATGGAATCCCATGTATCCATTAGCTGATTCAAGTTACCAATTTATGAGTCTTACTCCATCACCATTCTACCTAATACTTAACACATCCACATTATCACTCAATTATTCTGGCTGATGAGTATTATATTTTTCAGCATGATTAACTGATATATAGAACTAGACTTAAGTTAAATAGTGACTATTTCGAGCTCTTAGATGTGCTAAGCATCCTAAGAATTAATCCAATTGAACTAAGCAGTTTGAACGTTAACTCATTTAATCTTCAATAACCTGTGAGGTAGGTACTATTATTATTCCTTTGTTAAATAATAGGATATTAAGAACAGAAAAGATAAATAACTTATGTGGAGTCACATAACTAGGAAATAACAGGGCTAGTAATCAACCTCAAATCTCTGGTTCCAGAGGCCATATTCCTAACCACTATACTACCTTGTCTGAAAGTTATTAGAACCATAAGAAATAATATTCAGATGTCAATGTAAACTGACACAAAGTTTTCATTCTGACACAACACTCAGATATAAAAGAAAATGAACAAGATAGAAATATTGGAATATGGTTTTATTAAAAAAAAAATTTTATTTGCTCCAAAACATTTGGAAATCTCCACTAGAAGTAGGAAAACAAAAAACAGCAAAGAACATCAGCATGAATACATAACAAATACTTTAATTACAGATACACTGAATGTATTTTAATATAATACTTCCAATAACATATTATCTCATACTGTGTCAAAAATAATACAAGGAAGTGACACTAGAGAACTACAGAATCCTGGATTCTGTTGCAGATAAGGTATCCTTATTAGAGCCAGGAACAGAATCCTGAAAGATGGCAAGAGAAAAGTGACACGTAATCCAAAACTAGCATGTCATCCAGTTGTGGGCTTTTAAAAATGCCATTAAAATAAATCTGTGAATTACCTTTAGACACATTTCCCACATTAATGAACATCATAGAATCCACAGAGTGAGTGTAAAAGTTGGAATGTAATTTTATTGCAGGCTTTTAGCCATAACTCTCACCTCACTCTACTGTATGCAAAGGTATGAGGGAAAGTCTTGTCATGATTTACACCTTAATCAACATCACACAACTCAACAGTAGCCAGAAACCGTATAAATGCCACAAAGCAGACAGGCCTTTAAGTTTCAAAACCTACTTATTATCATCATCATCCTAATTTGCACTGGGAAAGAACCACACAAATTTAAGGACTATGCAAAAATCCTTTAACAGAGTTTAAGTTTCTGTAACCATCAGAGAACTCAAAATGTAGAGAAACCCCCAGTGTAATAAACAGTGTAATAAACACAATAAGGCCTTTAGGTTATCACTCACTCATGAGTAAAGCCCACACTGGAGAAAACACCTTAAATGTAATCAAAGTAAAAAGGTCTTAAGTAATGACTCATTCCTTAATTCTGTATCAGAAAAAACCTTTATGAATGTACTGGATGGCAAGGTATTTAACCAAAGGGTCAGAATTTGACACCACCAATGCTGAAGTACACAGGTGCCTTCCCAACCACCTTAAATAATATAGTACTACTTTCCAGATTGTAACAAGCCCTATACCCTGCTTTATTTATAGTGTTAACCACTTAATACACTATAAGTTTATTTTGTTAAATGTGTTAACTTCCTCCATTAGAATATAAACTCCAAAAAATTGGTGTTTTACAAAGCTATATCATCAATACCTAAGATGAAACCTGGCATGTAGTAGGCACATAATAATTAGTGATGAGGAAGTTATACTGCTTTCCTTATGCAGAGTATCTGTTATCTTGAAGATACTTCATTCTAAATGAAATAGAATTTACTTAGGCTTTAACATATAAAAAAATCTGTTGTTCCTTGTTTTGTAATACACCACAGTTAAGAGCATTTGTAACTGCTATGGTCTACAAATTATTCTCCAATTGTTGGGGGATGGAAAAGTACAAAAAGCACCCAGTAGCACCCTCAAAACTATACCAATCAGTGCGGAACCCAAGTGGTTCACAAGGGTCACGAAGGCAAAATGGAAATTTCCATTTCTGAAGAGAAAGTTATGGTTTTCTCAAGTTCTAAATCTATACAATACTTGACTCCCTTGAGGAGTAATTCCTTATTTGCCTTGTCAACCACTGGTATAAAGGGCATGGCAGTTTGGAATCCAATAGCAGCAACCCTTTTGTGCAATGTTCAGCACTTATGAACCATGTCTCTTATTAATTAGAAAAAAAAAATACTAAGGGCCTACCATTCATTAAGCACAATGTATAATTTAAAAAAAAAAATACAGAGTTCACCAACTCATAAAGAACTATAAAGCAGTGTTACCTGTTTAATTAACAATTGATCATGATGCTCCAAAAAGAGTCGGGGAGGGTGGTCTGTGGTTCTTAAAATCACACTAAAAATGATGTAAATCTTTATACTTAGAAAACACAAAGGCATTTTTATAGTAAAACTTGTTGAAAAGCAACGTTAAATAAAAATCTTAGTTGCATAAGATTAAGCGAAAAGGTGGGGCAGAGACAGGGAGACATTTTCCTTATACCAAGATGCTCTATCAGAATGTTCATATTTATCAAAAAAGAGCCTCGTTATTAATGTTTGAGGACTAGAACTGGACTAGGACGTGATTACACAGGATACATTGCAGAGATAAAACAGGGAATGTGGACAGAAACTAGATTATGGCATTCCTTATTGCCCTGCACTGTGAAAGATCAAAACCACCAAAAACATGAACCAAAAAAGATTTTAGATAAAGACGAGGGTTAGTTATTTGGACATATTGAATTTAAAATTATCTAAGTGAAGACATTTAATAGGCAGTTAGAAAGAAGGCTCAGAGAGCAGAAGCTGGGATTCAAGTTGCAAGTCTAGAAGTAAGCTTAACATTACAGGTGTCAGAAGCAGCCATGGCTATGAATGACATCACCTAAGAATAAGTTTAAAAAAGAGAGAGAGAGAGAGAGAGAAAGGAAAAGGGGGAGAAGAGGGATAAAGAGAAAAAAGATAGACCTCCAGGGGAAGAATAATACCTAAAAGGTAGGCAGAAAAAAAAAGAAGCCCCAGGGGAAATGAGGAAAGGCAGAGACTGGCTTTCAACAGCGTGCAGGCAATCTCTTTTCTTCTAAAAATGGGGAAAATGAGTAGGGCAAAGCCAAGAAATAGAAGTTTATGTCCTCATAGTCTTAAATTTCTGTAAGATAGGACCAAGAGCCATATGCTATGGGAGAGGATGGGACAGAGGACCTCATGAGGAAAGTGAGAGGTTTCGATTAGTCACCATGGTAGGAGAGGAGCCACACCAGAAACAAACAGAAGGCTTGTACTGAGGGCTCTCCTAAAGTCAAAGCTGAGATACTTATAGGGATTACACTTTCAATGGCTGCATGTATTTCACATGGGATGCAGCATTCCAGAAAAGGTGGGTGACAGGATTAATTCAACACTGACACTTGCAGAATGGTCAGACTGAAGGACAAGGGGACAGTGGACTTGAAGGGACTGTGAAGAGTACTTCATCTGGTATCCCATATTAGGCTGAGGCTGGATAGGGAAGGAAGAAAATCTCAAAGGGGCTGATGGTTTAGGAGAAGGAAGAACAGTCAAGAAAATGGGGCTGTGAAGAAGCTAAAGAGATAGAGTAGAAATAAAGGAGAAAGAAAAATCAGTAAAAATGAGGAAGTGAAAAGCTGGAAAGATATGAATTATCATCAATTAATGAAATTTAAGGATTTCAGAAAGAAAAACTCAGGATGGTGATATTCATTCAAGGTGTAGCCATGGGAGTTAAGTTCCTGGAATGTGATGAAGTCACTGGTACAGAAGTCAAGGATATCAGCAAATTATTAGATCATCCCAAGATGACAATAGGAGTTGAGGTAGACAATAAGCAAGATAGCAAGTTAGGTTCTCTGGCCTTTATCACTCATCTCTACTATTAAAGACAAAAATATTAAAATTTCAATACCTATGAAAAGGGGCACTCTAAACACAAACGAGTTAATGATGGACTAACCTAACTTGATTTCATCTTCATTACTCATTTGATAAACCATCCATTTTCTTTTAAATAAAATTGGAAAATCACTTGAAAATTTTTACTTAATGCCCAATAGCATAAAAATTGTAAATGCCATGAGTAATGGTAAAACAAAAAATGAAACATTTCTTTTGTAGCATCTTTCATTATTTATCTATTCTGGAAATGGAGTCTGAATACTAGTCATAATTTTTTATTTTGCCAATTTTTACGTCTTTAGAATATATCTAAAGCGATAAGTTGACTTGATTTTAATCTCTGAAGCAGAGCAAACTTCAAGACAGATTTTAAAATAATCTGAAGATATTTGAAATGGTCAATTTATATCACAAAAAAGCTAATAATTAAAACTTTAGCTTTATCTAAACTCTAATCCTACTTATTATTAGTTATAGAACATCTGCAGTTCAGGCTGAGTTAGAATAACATACATGCCATCTTAAACATTAAAGAATCGTTCTTTCATAGATTTAAAAATATATAATGAAAAATGGTGATGGCATTAAAAATAGGTAACCACGCTGGGTATCTTTATGTAGTGTAACATTCTTAAACAGTGTCAATATGTCTTCTTTTCTGGAACTTTTCCATTTCATGGGTTGTTTTGTTTTCCTCTTGGAAAAGGAATAGATAACTTACTGGTTAGTGTGATGCTGAAAAAAGTTTAAAATTTGTTTTGCATTTGTTGTATTCCATTCTTGCTCTTTCAGGGGTCCTTCACACACAAATACATACTTTTTCAAAATTTTTTCTCCTACTTCTCGGAAATCCAGAGGTTCTTTTTGTGTTGTGTAGCTTGCTCCAGAAACACCAGAATCCACTTCGTGATTTTCTGGCTGTTGATCTGCACAATGCTTCAATCCCCAGTAACACATTTCTCCACTGTACATCATAGCCAGCAAATGAATGTCACTAAATATTCCTGGGAAAATCATTTAGGTTGAGAAATTAGAATTTAAATGTTTAAAAAGATAACCTGGCTACTAAACTCTAATCAATTCCTTTTATGTCATTAAGCATTTTTCCTCTTCATTTAACAATTACCCGAGAAAAGCTGAATTATCACTAATACATTCCTTATGTAATTGGCATCTCTATCTCTATTTACTTATAAAAGAGGTCCATCACCCGCACCCCCCAGGGTACTGTCAGAGAATTTTTAAAAAATAATTATTTAGACCATTTGTTCTTAACCTTTAGGGGATTCTCTTTAGGCCCTCTCTGAGAAGCTAATATAATCAATGGAACCTCTCCCGGAATATATACCCCAAATTCTCCATAAAATTTCAGAGTATTTGGAGACTCCCTAAATCTCATCCATGAAGACAACTTCTATTTTGGGATATATTCTAGGATCAGCAATACAGTACCAGTCAAGTATTCTACACCTCCTGTATTTCTATAAGAGGCTACAGAAATTATCATACATAAATATAACCCTAGGAGGCCATATAATTCTAAATTATGAAAGATGTTAAATTACATCCAAGATACTTTATATTCCCCAGGAAAAAGGAATACAATGTAGGGTTGCCATCAAGAATTAAAAGCATTCTTATTATGAAATAAAGTTATATAATTAAATATTTATGGCACACTAAGTATATTAATTTGGTAGACATATAGACCTAGAATCGAAAGATTTGGGTATAAATTACTGACTATGGGACGCCTGGGTGGCTCAGTTGGTTAAGCAGCTGCCTTCGGCTCAGGTCATGATCCCAGCGTCCTGGGATCGAGTCCCACATCGGGCTCCTTGCTCCGCAGGGAGCCTGCTTCTCCCTCTGACTCTGCCTTCCACTCTGTCTGCCTATGCTCACTCTCACTCACTCTCTCTCTGACAAATAAATAAATAAAATCTTTAAAAATAAATAAATAAATAAATAAATAAATAAATAAATAAATAAATTACTGACTATGATTTTGGAAAACTTTGAGCCTAGGTTTGCAAATCTGAAAAAACCCTTATTTTATGGAGTTGTCTTAAGGAATACATAAATAAAAATATATAAAAGAGTTTTAGAAACCAAAAAATGCTATTAAGATACATTAACTTCTCGAAGCAGCTAGAATACAAATAAATGATTTACTCTAACGTATGATTAGAAAAGTTTACCTCACATCAATGAGTATCATAATCTCAGCTGCTCACCTAATATGGCTCATCAGAAATGACTATGATGGTACCAGAGATATACAAATAGAAGAAATATCCAACATTCAAATCTATCATAGTCTCTATTGTCTTGAATCTACTGCAAGCTTTTTAGTCTCAGAATTTGTCCCTACAGTTATCCCCTTCACTTCACCTCAAATTGAGGTTCTAGTACCACCAAGAGAAAAACAGGGTTAGCAGGAGACGACTTGTTAAACCATCAATAAAAGAAATAGTCACTTAAGAGTAGAATCTGAGGCCTACGTTCATGAAAATGATAGGCTACTCTACATTAATTATGCTTTCTATGAATAAAACATTATATACATATTGTAAACGTGCTATGTACTATGTTTAAGTATAAACACTTATTATTGTAAATGATACATAGATATTAATAAATATAACCATTTCTTTTCACTATTCCTTTAGTTAAAAGATCATAAACCTCAGAGAGGAAGCATTAGATGTTATTCAGAATTATATTTTGTATCAGTTATGGCATTTTGTTGAATGCATGTTGTTTTTATTTTTGTGATCCTATACCTTGTCTAATTCCTCCTAAAAAGAATGGTAGAGGGGAGTAAAAAGATAGAAACAAAAATGGAAGGATGGATGAACTTTAAAGCAGGCTAGAGCTTTGGGAGGACGAACAAAGGTATGTCTCACAAAGTGAAGCCGCTTGGGAATGGTGAGAGGAGTTGTCTGCCTAGGGGACATATGGGATCCAATTTGCGCCCAAGTCTAAGCCTCATTCTTTCTTTTCTTTCTTTCTTTCTTCTTTTTTTTTTTTTTAAAGATTTTATGTATTTATTTGACAGAGAGAAATTACAAGTAGATGGAGAGGCAGGCAGAGAGAGAGAGAGGGAAGCAGGCTCCCTGCTGAGCAGAGAGCCCGATGCGGGACTCGATCCCAGGACCCTGAGATCATGACCTGAGCCGAAGGCAGCGGCTTAACCCACTGAGCCACCCAGGCGCCCCAGCCTCATTCTTTCTTTTAACAAGGAGTGACTGCTGAACAGGGTACACAGGTACCCCGTGAAAAAATGTTACTAGAGAGAATGAATGGCTATATGCTGAAGTGTTTTTCTCAAACTTGAGCCTACATTAGGATTACCTGGACATGCTAACATGTTGATTGCTGCACCCCCAACTCTAGAGCTTCAGATTCGAGTATAGGGTTGAGCCTGAGAATGTGCATTTTTCACAAGTCGTAGCGCTTATGGTGATTTTGAACCAGAGACTATGCTAAGCTACTGCTGTTAAGTATCAACAGAAGAGATGAACAATGTAAATTAGGTACTTTCTCCCTTTCAACTTCCCCAAGGATTCCACTACTCTGTAGCTGTAGAGTTTTTGTTCCTATGAACTTTCCTTCATATTTTTTTTTTTAAGATTTTGTTTATTTGACAGAGAGAGATCAGAAATAGGCAGAGAGGCAGGCAGAGAGAGAGGGAGGGAAGCAGGCTCCCTGCTGAGCAGAGAGCCCTATGTGGGACTCGATCCCAGGATCCTGAGATCATGACCTGAGCCAAAGGCGAGGCTTAACCCACTCAATATTTTTTCTCTTAATGCTCTGCATGGTTTTCAATAAAACATTCCACTTTGCACTATGCAAGTCAGTGCACTTGGTAAAACATATGTGATAATGGAGGACGCAGGTAGGGAAGAGGAGAATAACCCATGAAGTGAGAACGGGGGCAGAAAGACTTCTATAGGAAGGAAAAAAAAAAAAAAGGTAGCTAGGTTGATATCCACTAGGAAGAGTGATGTCTAAAATCTGGCGCATCCTATTATGGAAGCTTCCTTTTTTTAAAAAAAAAAAAGATGTTATTTATTTATTTGACAGGAAGAGATCACAAGTAGGCAGAGAGGCAGGCAGAGAGAGAGAGAGGTGGAAGCAGGCTCCCTGCCTGCTGAGCAAAGAGCCCGGGACCCTGGGGTCATGACCTGAGTTGAGGCAGAGGCTTTAACCCACTGAGGCACCCAGGCCAATTATGGGAGGTTCTTAAAAACAAATTCTCACACTCCATATATTGAACTGACCCTGCAGGGGGTATATAGAAATCTGTTAATTTTTAACAAGCTACCAGGCAATTAGTAATGCTAGTTCAGAGCTGCTTCTTTCGGGGATCTAAAATCCCAATTTCTGGGTTAAGCTACGAGCCAAAATGCTGCTGAGAAGGCTCCAGGGAGGTCCTCAATGGTATGAAAAAGGTCAGAAACCAAGGGTGTGCCAAGCTCAGGAGTACTTGATTTAATCCCTTGACTCCAGAGTTATTCTGACAAGGCTATTTCTACAAGGGCCCACAGAAGAATAAGGCTCAGAAATGACATAAAGAGGATTACTGAAGGGGCGCCTGGGTGGCTCAGAGGTTTGAGCCTCTGCCTTCGGCTCAGGTCATGATCCCAGGGTCTTGGGATCGAGTCCCGCATCAGGCTCTCTGCTCAGCAGGGAGCCTGCTTCCTCCTCTCTCTCTGCCTGCCTCTCTGCCTACTTGTGATCTCTGTCTGTCAAATAAATAAAACTTTAAAAAAAAAAAAAAAAGAGGATTACTGAAGACTTTATTTGGTAATTTTTAAAAGCTGAAAATTTAATGGCATAATAAGTAATGTTCAGAGGACAAAATAATTATCTTATCTTGGAAAAAGAAATAACAATCATACTAAGTATTCAGTGCTTTGAGTTTTACCCAAAGTTGGGTAAATTATCATTAAGATCTGGCCACAAAAATATTTTGGTAATTCATATAAACTTTTTAAATTAATATTAAGGATTATTCAGAATTATGCTTCCCCCTCTCTACTGGGGTTTCAGGAGTAATTCAGCCTGTGAAAGACAGGCTTGCTAGCTTCTAACCTACATCTTGAAAAAGAAGTAGGGAAAAGCAAACTGCTTTAGATAACAGCAAGAAGCTAACATCAGAAGAGGACCGAGCCCTATGGCAAAAGTGCTAGGGAACAGATATGTTTTCTTTCTTCCTGGAAAGACTCTTGATTCTTCTGTTGAAGAATCAGTGGAAGCTAGGGGCTAGTGCAATCCAATTACGAGTTAAGAGAAAACACCAGTGGGACGCCACTGGTGGCTCAGTTGGTTGGACAACTGCCTTTGGCTCAGGTCATGATCCCGGAGTCCCGAGATGGAGTCCCGCATCGGGCTCCCAGCTCCACGGGGAGTCTGCTTCTCCCTCTGAGCTTCTCCTCGCTCATGCTTTCTCTTACTGCCTCTCTCTCAATAAATAAATAAAAATGTTTAAAAAAAAAAACCAAAAAAGCAGAGAAGACACCAGTACCAAAAATATCCTAGAGAAAATTCCAGGCCATAAAAGTATCCTACCCTCTGACTGAAATGGGAGAATAAGGTAAATTGGTGATCTTCTTACTTTCTTTCATTTTAAATAGGCTTTGGTGCCAATTCTGCTGTTTCTCTTCTATCAATCCATGTGGGTGGGTAAGATTTTAGAAGGCCATTGCCAATGCAGCTAATCATTGTACTAGTTATCTGAAAGAAGTACTTCCTACAAATATGTCAAAAACCCCATGTTTGTCAAAATAGCACGCCCACTGGAATGGCACTTGGTATTCACAATTTTTAGGACAAATTACTTGCCTGAATTAACAGAAATAACTTTCAGTAGCCAGTCATATGTTAATGATACTTAAATCATGCTGTTTTTTCTAAACTATGTTTTCAATGGAAAAGCCTATACAAGCTAACAAAAAAAAATATTTAAAAATATACTTATAAAATTAAACTATAGAATTTTCCCTAAGTTTTCTTCTTCTTCCCCATATTTGATATTTCCCCATCATGATTTCAGATGGAAGTATAAAAGACAATTTACGCATATAATAGAATGTTATTCACCAGGTATGTGACCTTTAGCAGATCATCTGGCTTATTAGGACCTCAGTTCCTCCATTTATAAGAAGATGGTAAAAATAAGTGGTTCTTCCCTCTCACACCTCAGTCTAAAACCCAAGTGATGAATGAGAGCATCACTTGGGTTTGCAAGGCTTTCAAGTTATCTTACTTAATCTTCACAGTACTTCGAATTTGTTTAAGAATACATAGCAAGGAAAAGAGCTGGAATATAAACCTTAACATTTTTAAGTGCATAGATATTTATGACAGAAACTAACAGTTGCCACCCTATACTCATTCCTCCCTTCTTTCTCGGTTAAGAGATAATTTTATTTGGGATGGCAGTGTATCAGGTAAAGGGCTATCCAGCACATCCCAGGTTCCCTTGTACGTGTATGAAGTCATGTGATTAAATTCTTGCCAGTGAAATGCAGGTGGAAGTTTAAGTGTCAGAAACTTCTAAGAAGGTTGCTCTTTTAGTCTTCGCTGAAAGAAACATCCTTTTGCCATTCTATAGACTGAAACATAGGTGAGGTGAAAGGAGCTCTAGCATGGCACCTGAGTGGCTCAGTCAGTTAAGCATCTGCCTTCAGCTCAGGTCATGATCCCAGGGTCCTGGGATTGAGTCCTGTGTCTGGCTCCTTGCTCACTGGGGAGCTCGCTTCTCCCTTTCTGTCTCCTGGCTGTTGTTCTCACTCTTTATCTCAAATAAATAAAATCTTTAAAAATAAAGAAAGAAAAAGAGAAAGAAAGGAGCCCCAAGAGCACCCTGAGACACTGAGAATGCAGTATCCTCAATGGGAAGTCTTGCTGCACAACTCTGGGAAGCGTTTACATGGTAGTCTATCTATATAAAGTGTCTCCCTCTGAGGCCATAAGCTGTAGTTCTGAAGATGATGGAGGAAAAAGGTAGGAACCTGATGATGCCATAACCAGCTCCAGACCATTTTTATGTGACAGGGCAACATGATATATAATTCTCCCAGAATTGCTAGAAAGAGATTAGCAGTAGTTTTCTGTATTATAGGAGAAGATATTTAAATTTTTTAAAGGCCCTTTTATTATTTTTTGGTGTATAATGTAACCTGAAATTCATTTAAATCAGAGTTAAGTCTAATAAATTTCTTAAGATTTTTTAAAAACCTTCAAAACAGAAAACTTCAAAAAGAGAGCACATTACCTTCACTCAGTAATTTAGCTGTGTCTAAGTCTTGGAAAGAAACTCCTTCATTTAACTGGACAGGACACCGATAATTTAACATCTGTAGCAAGTAACTGATTCCATCAATAAGGTACTAAATGAAAGTCAAAGTCAAAGAATTACAAGTATTACATGTAGAACTGTAGAAACTTCAAATGCTAATTTTCCCCATTCTTTACTCAAGAGAAAATTGGCTAAGATGTAGACCTATCTTATGGTTATTGTATTACAATGGTAGAAGGACCCACCACCCCAAACACTTTTATAAATGTAACCTTCCAAATGCTCCAATTAGCAAAAAACCACGGAGAAAAAAAAATTAACTAAGAACACATGATTCAGTAATATTCCTGCCAAAATGTTATCAGGGGAAAAAAAGGATAAAGATAATAAAGATGAATTCAATAACAATTTATTAAAATATGTATGCACTTATAATTTAGAAAGATTATAATCAAACTTTTGTATCAAGTGTGACCTCTCACTTCCAGGCCCACATAAACCATGTGTACAATTAACTCAAGTTAGACTTCCTAGTGATACTTAACACTAAGATTTACTGATTCAGTCAGAAAAGCCAAGATGAATCAGAGGGCTACAGTATTCTAGCAGCAGGGTCTTATTTAATCTTCACAGTAACTCCAATTTGTTTAAGAATACATAGCTAGTAAGTAAAAGAGCTGGAATATAAACCCAGACTACTGATTCCACCACTTTTCTTAATACATCAAGGACAGCTTTTGAAACTTATAAATGTTAATGATCAAAAATGTATAAGAAATGCCCTTTTACCTTTTTAAGCAAATTGGATTTTCTTGTGAGCCACTCCCTCCTTTTGGTCAGAGAATGACAATACATATAGAGTAGGGCTCCCCGTCTCCAAGAGAGACATTCCAGGAGTTCATCCCCAAGCAAATCACAGGGCTGAAACAACAAAGACATAGCTAAAAAAAGAAACCTTGCATCTGTAAAAATCAAGATTAATTTCAAAATACTGAGCAATTCAGACAACTTTCATTTCACAAAATTTGCCCTTTACTTAGTTACTTACATATGAATGCCTTACTTTGAATCAGAAGTATAGAAATCTATTGCTACATGAAAATTAAAATAACTGGGACGCCTGGGTGGCTCAGTTGGTTAAGCAGCTGCCTTCGGCTCAGGTCATGATCCCAGCGTCCTGGGATCGAGTCCCACATCGGGCTCCTTGCTCCGCAGGGAGCCTGCTTCTCCCTCTGACTCTGCCTTCCACTCTGTCTGCCTGTGCTCGCTCCCGCTCGCTCTCTCTCTCTGACAAATAAATAAATAAAATCTTTAAAAAAAAAAAAAAAAAGAAAAGAAAATTAAAATAACTATTCCTAGTTACATTTTTTTTTTACAAAATAAATGTTTCAGTATGTTAGTAGCTAATTCTAATATATCTAAAATAAAAATTTTTCATAATCTAATTAGAAAGATAACTTTCACTCAATAAGTGGTGTGGGAAAACTGGATAGCTACATGCAAAAGAATGAAAATGGGCTACTTTCTTACATGATAAGCAAAAATATGGATCACAAATCTCAATGTAAGACCTGAAACCATAAAACTCCTAGAAGAAAACACAGGCAGTAATTTCTTTGATATTGGCCTTAGCAAACTTTTCTAGGTATGTCTCCAGGGGCAAGGGAAACAAAAGCAAAAATAAACATAAAAGAAAGAATAAAGGAAGAAAGAAAGAAAGAGAAAACACCAAAATAAAAAGCTTCTGCATAGCAAAGGAAACCATGAGCAAAATTAAAATGTAACCTACTGAATGGGAGAAGATAATGTACAAATGATATAACCAGTAAGGTGTTAATATCCAAAACATTAAAGAATGTATATAACTGGGGCGCCTGGCTGGCTGAGTGGGTTAAAGCCTCTGCCTTAGGCTCAGGTCATGATCCCAGGGTCCTGGGATCGAGTCCCACATGGGGCTCTCTGCTCAGCAGGGAGCTTGCTTCCTCCTCTCTCTCTGCCTGCTTCTCTGCCTACTTGTGATCTGTGCCTGTCAAATAAATAAATAAAATCTTAAAAAAAAAAAAAAAAGAACATATACAACTTAACACACACACACAAAACAAATCATCTGACCAAAGAGTGAACAGAGGACCTGAGCAGATATTTTTCAAAAGAAGACATACAGAGAAGGCGAAAGGGCACATGAAGATGCTCAACATCACTAACCATCAGGGAAATGCAAATCAAAGCAACGAGATATCACCTTGTACCTATCAGAATGGCTAGAATAAAAAAGACAAGAAATAACAAGTGAGGGCGCCTGGGTGGCTCAGTGGGTTAAAGCCTCTGCCTTTGGCTCAGGTCATGATCCCAGAGTCCTGGGATCCAGCCCTGCACTGGGCTACTGGGCTTTCTGCTCAAGAGGGAGCCTGCCTCTTCCTCTCTCTCTGCCTACTGGTGATTTCTGTCAAATAAATAAATAAAATCTTTAAAAAAAGAAAAGAAAAGAAAAGAAAAATAACAAGTGTTGGTAAGGATGTGGAGAAAAAGGAATCATCATACACTGTAGGTGGCAATATAAATCAGTGCAGCCACTGTAGAAAACATATGGAGGTTCCTCAAAATAAAAACAGAACTACCATCTGATCCACTGATGGATCCACTAGTATGTAATTCCATTAGTGTGTATTTACCCAAAGCAAAGACTAACTTGAAAAAAAAATACACAAACTCCTATGTTTATTATAGCATGATTTACAATAGCCAAGATATGGAAGCAATCCAAATGTCCATCTATAGATAAATGGGTAAAGATGTGGTGTATATATACAAAGGATTATTATTCAACCATAAAAAAGAATGAGATCTTGCCATTTTTTACAACATGGGCAGACTCAGTATCATGCTAAGTGAAATAAGTCAGACAGAGAAAGACAAATACCATATGATTTCACTAATATGTGAAATCTAAAAAAAAACAAAACAAATGAAAAAACAAACAAAAAGCAGAATCAGACTCATAACTACAGAGAACAAAATGATGGTTGCCAGAGGGATGGACAAAATGGGTGAAGGTGAGTACAGGCTTCCAGTTATGGAATGAGTTAAGTCACAGGGGAAAAAGGTACAATGGTACTGAAATAGCCTTGTAAGATGTAGCTACACTTATGAGCATAGCATAACATACAGAGCTGTCGAATCACTATCTTGTACACTTGAAACTAATGTGACATTGTATGTCAACAATATCTCAATAAAAAATAATTTTAAAAAAGGGTAACTTTTCAGAAATATGTTACCTGAAACAAGATCACACTTATCTGTACAACTGCTAGAATAAAATAATGAAGATATATAAAAAAACAGTTTTAATAAATTGAACCTTTTAGTGACGCCTGGGTGGCTCAGTGCATTAAGCATCTGCCTCCAGCTCAGGTCATGATCCCTGCGTCCTGGGATGGAGTTCCACATCCCGCTTAGCCAGGAGCCTGCTTGTCCCTCTGCCTCTGCCCCTCCTCTCTCCACTCTTGCTCTCTCACATGTGCACACACTCTTTCTCTCTCTCTCAAATAAATAAAATCTTTTTATTTTTTAAAGATTTTATTTATTCATTTGACAGAGACCACAAGTAGGCAGAGAGAGAGAGAGAGAGAGAGAGAGAGAAGCAGGCTCCCTGCTGAGCAGAGAGCCGGATGCGGGACTCGATCCCAGAACCCTGAGATCATGACCTGAGCCGAAGACAGCGGCTTAACCCACTGAGCCACCCAGGTGCCCTCAAATAAATAAAATCTTAAACAAATAAATAAGCAAGGCTATTTCCTGAGTTAAGATTTCTAAAATGAGGTTGTTGTGATTTCATTCTTTATTCCTATTAAAAAAAAATAAATCAACCAAACTTTTACTATGATGTATCATTTAAAATTTGGGATTATGTTTTTCCACAGTTAGCATCCCCCGATAAACACATAGAGGAAAAAAAAAATATCCTAGGTAAAGAGAGCCAGCAGGCAGTTAAAGAATTATTTGCTTAAAAGAGTAGCAGGGTCTAGAGATAAAAATCTTGGAATCATCTAAACAGGACACTAAAAAGCATGTGAACAAGTTATGAAGCAAAGACAGAACAGAGAGGATCAGAGATGAGGAAGATATCCTTGGCAAGGGCCTATCCTTCCAGGATGGCAGAGAGGGGAGATGCCTGGGAAAGAATAAGAGCAAGGCCCTGAGACATGAAGAGGAGCCTGCAGGACCTCAAACGGATGGTGTAATCAATGGGAAGGAAAGCAGCAAATGTCCAGGGGGATGAGAACTGTAAAAAGGACATAAGAGATGTGGTAATTAGATCACTGGGGACTTTAGGGAAAACAGTACCTGCAAAAGTAAAGGGAACAGAAACAGCAAATATCTGTGTTTAGAAAATCATCAGGCACCATCAATTACAACACAATTCCATCATACAAATATTCTGAAACATATATGTGATACTTTAGTTATGATGCTGGTCTGAAGTGTTAAACTCTCATATATCACTCCTTTAACCTTAATTTAAAATAGAGACAAACACACATTCCAGAGGAAAAACTACAGATTCTGAAGAGCAATACAGCAAGAATCAGCACCATTTCAGTATAATTTATAGGACTGCAAAACTTACTTTTGGATGCATATTATTTTCTTTAACTAAAATTTCTGGTTCTGAAAGAAAACTGATCAGCTCTTTTACTTTCTGTGAAGAATCTTCAGGAAAATCTTCATCTACTAGTTTGTTCTCCTCAAAATATGTCATGTCCAAGATTGCCTGAAATAAAAGGGAAAAAAAAGAATATTCATAAAAACATGAGTAATTTGTACAGTTTAACCTTACATATACAGATGCTTTATTAGACAGTTAAATCTTCAGCACAATATTTAAATTTGAAAAGTTGGAAAATATGTCTAAAAAATATTATCTGTATATGTAAAGAATCTGTAAATATATAGAACAATATAATCTGAGATGCACTTTATAGGAAACTTCATAGGTATTTTACTAAAATACTGAATTAATGATCTTGCTTCTCTCAAAAAAATAAGTAAATAAAGTGGAGACTTTGGATAAGCTAATCACATATAATTATGAAAAATAAAATTATTATGCTCTTTGCAATTTACACCTAATACTTCTTGAACATTTTCTTAATGCTTGCTATATCAATTTAAGGTCAATAGCTCTAGTTTTACATATATAATCTTCAAAGGATTTGCTTCCTCAAGTGCGGAACCAGCATTTGGGTGATATGTATCCTACCACCCAATAAAGGCAGCATTATCACCAACATTATGCAATTTAAACACCAAATCCCTAGCATTCCTAAATACAGGGATGCTCTGTTCAAGTACCTTAAAACTAACCAACCCTTTCTCTTTTTTTAATTTATTAGACCAAGACTAAGGAAACTGAGTTCTACCACTAATCACCTAACTAACCCAGGACAAGACTATTTTCTTTTGTTGTTAAAATGAAGAAATTGCTTTTCAAAGCTCCTTGCTTTGAGGATAAAATGAATTAACATCTGTAAAGCACATAGAACACGAACTAGCACACAGGATTACTTAATTGATAAGTGTTCTTGTTTGGAAGGGTTAAGCCACAAAGGGCAAGATCATTATCTTATGGATAATTACCTGTTGATTCAGAACCAAAATTAGGGTCCAAGGAAGCCTAGAGAATTTAAATCTATATCTCTAGGCCTTTCATCTTATCTTTAGGAGTAAATTAAAACATTTAGGGTCACTTGGCTGGCTCAGTCAGTAGAGCATGTGACACTTCGTCTCAGGGTCATGAGTTTAAAGCCCCATGCTGGGCATGGAGCCTACAAAAAAAATAAATAATAAATAAAATGTTGAGAACTCTCCCACGTGAAAGACATGAAACAAGCACTGAGTCTTCCAAAGGGAAAGTAAGCCAGGCAAAGCTCTGACAAATAACAGCGGGCCTTTGGGGTTTTTGAGTCCAGTTTTTACAGGCTCATTGAACCATGATATCTGAAGGCAGAACCCAGCTTCCTAATAGAAAACAGAGTGCCAGGCACCTAAGTGCTACACGTGTGTACTTGGGAAGCTTATCCACATTTAGTTCCTATAACCACTTCATCTTTACTGTATCTTCGCAATCATGTAAGAGCCTGGGAAACACTCGGTCAACTATAAAGTGCTACAGGAATGTTAGTTACATAATTGAATTATGTTTCTTTCTTTTTTTTTTTTTTTTAAGATTTTATTTATCTATTTGACAGACAGAGATCACAAGTAGGCAGAGAGGCAGGCAAAGAGAGAGAGAGGAAAGCAGGCTCCCTGCTGAACAGAGAGCCCGATGCGGGGCTCGACCCCAGGACCCTGGAAACATGACCCGAGCCGAAGGCAGAGGCTTTAACCCACTGAGCCACCCAGGTGCCCCTGGAATTATGTTTCTTTTTTTTTTTTTTTTTTTAAGATTTTATTTATTTATTTGACAGAGAGAGATTACAAGTAGGCAGAGAGGCAGGCAGAGAGAGAGAGGAGAAAGCAGGCTCCCTGCTGAGCAGAGAGCCCGATGCGGGACTCGATCCCAGGACCCTGAGATCATGACCTGAGCCGAAGGCAGCGGCTTAACCCACTGAGCCACCCAGGCGCCCTGGAATTATGTTTCTTAATGTCAGCTTGCCTCAGCAGTGTTTGAAAAAAACCAAGAAAATAGGTCTTGTCCATAAAGTGACTGGAATTTTAAAGTAAAAAATGGGGGTGGGGTACAGAAAAATCTTATAGACCTACATGACACTTGCAGGAGAGTTATGTCGAAAATCCTAAGAAAAGATGAATTTCAGGGGGAAAAAAATAATCAGGGATTTGACAGAGATCTTCATTCTTTCCTAATAACCTTCATGAACTTGGAAATTGCATGTATTTGAGTTGACTTAATTATATATAAAGAGAAGAAATTCTGTGATCTCCAAGATTTTTTCCCTTAATACATTAGATAATAAATCTTACTTTTTTGTATATCGCCTCAAAGTTTCAAGTCCATATGTTTTATATATATATATAGGTCTTTTTGAGAAAAATTAAACACTTTGTTTTTATTTTAAAGTTATTATTTAGAAGTAATCTCTACACCCAACAGGGTGCTCTAACTTACAACCTCCAGATGAAAAGCTGCATGGTCTACCAACTGAGTCCGCCAGGTGCCCCCCAAGTCAAACACTTTAAATAGAGAATAAACTGGTTTCGCCACATGTAAAACTTCAGAGTCAGTCATCTCATATAGGCAATCTTCTCCATAATATGTCAGAAATCACATCTGTTTCAGTACCTGTGTGTAAAGTTCTAGAAGATTTGATGGATTTGAACATTCTTTGTCTTCTCCACACAGAAGTTTCAATTTTTCTAGAGCCGCAGAGGCCCGAATTAGAAAGTGATCTGTTAAGAGATAAAAACGTGAAGATTAGTTCATATAGTTTCAAAATGTTAAAGAGAAAAAAAGTGTACCTGAAATGATACTGTGTTATAGCACTGAAGCAGCATGGTATTAATAATATCTTTGTAAAACATAAGTACTGGGGCGCCTGGGTGGCTTAGTCCTTAAACATCTGTCTTTAGCTCTGGTCATGATCCCAGGTTTCTGGGACTGAGCCCCAAATTGGGCTCCCTCCTTGGCGGGAAGCCTGCTTCTCCCTCTTCCACTCCCCTTGCTCGTGTTCCCTCTCTCACTGTCTCTCTCTTCAAATAAATGGGAAAAAATCTTTAAAAACCCCAAAAAACATGAAATATCATAATGCCTAATCCTTCATAACAAATTTATCATGGTAATTTATTCTGGAGAGCTAGAATGGACTTCTAGATTCAGTTGTCATTTCTTAAATGCAATTTGTATTTTCATTTTCATGATGCTTCTTTTATGATGCTCACACACAATGTTTAAGAAATAAATGTAACTTTTATTGGAATAGTACAAGCAATATACATAAATCTACACAAAGGGCTTCCACTGAACTTGTAATTTCATAAATGAATTTTCTAAAACAGGATTAAATCAAAGGCCTCACAAAATGTAAGCTGAGCAATTATAACTTTATCCCGTGTCAATGTATTTATATATGTAAATAGCTGTTACAATTAATTACAATTACATAATCCATCTGCATATTTTATTCCTTTAAAAACCTCGAAATGGAAAAAAATTACCTAATTCTTTCAAAGAAGCAATTGAGTATTCTATTATGTCCTCTAAAAACAATTCACCCTTTCTCTCCTCTACATTGTCCACCTTCTCCCTCTTCTTTAATGTCATATTCCCTTTGCTTCTACGGTTTCACTTTTTCTTATGGATTTTTCCTCCCTAACCTATAAAGTGTCCATACCAAGGTGCTAGGTGTCTACCCTCTGTACCATCTCATGTCAAATTTAGACACGGCCACTATCAAGATATTAAAGTCCTTGGGTTTGCCCCTCTGTGCTTCCTTTCTGAAATATGAGCCCTTTCCAACACTAGCCAATGGACAGAAAATGTAATACTTGGTCCAGGCCCATCTGATTCAGCTTTAGCACTTATACAAATAGCTAAGCTGTTCACTGTTGAAGTAAAGGCACTACCAGCTTTAGTGAAGTCTGCTGGTAATCATACAATGACCTCAAGTTTTCCTAGAAGAGGCCTAATCTGTATCTAAATCAGATTCTGATTGCTTTTTCTTTTTTTTTTTTAAGATTTTATTTATCTATTTGAGAGAAAGAGTGCGAGAGAAAGAGGGAGAGAAGAGAGAGAGAAAGAGAGAGAGAGAGAGAGAAACTGAACAGGGGCAGAAGGAGAGGGAGCAGCAGACTCCCTGCCAAGCAGGAGCCCGTAGTGGGGCTCATCCTGGGATCATGACCCGAGCCCGAGGCAGACGCTAAACTGAGCCACCCAGGTGCCCCTCTGATTGCTTTTAAAGTCCACTATTCACATGAACTGAAAAGTACTTTGTTAGCACTGCCCTCCCTCCAGAGCCCAGAATTAGCATCTATACAACCCCGAAAAAAAAGACTACTGTGAAGTGAAATTATACGGAACATGGCACTCCTTAGAAACTGAGTTGGTGGGCGCCTGGGTGGCTCAGTGGGTTAAGCCGCTGCCTTCGGCTCAGGTCATGATCTCAGGGTCCTGGGATCGAGTCCTGCATCAGGCTCTCTGCTCAGCAGGGAGCCTGCTTCCTCCTCTCTCTCTCTGCCTGCCTCTCTGCCTACTTATGATCTCTGTCAAATAAATAAATAAAATCTTTAAAAAAAAAAAAAAGAAACTGAGTTGGTATTTTCTTTTTAAATTGCAAGATTATTTTAAATGTAAAGACTTGCACTGAATTCAGTAAGCCACTGCTGAAGGAGTAGCTCACAAACTCTAAGTACAGTGGAGGGGGGATAATGGCTCATATTTTAGCAAACTTTTATAAAATGCAATACTTTCACCAGAACCATTCAGTCAAAGAAACACTTGGCAAGGGACAGACAAGTGACTATTACATAATCCTAAAAAAAAGTCCACCTCACGGCATACCTCCATATAGTAAACACGGCATGTTTGTACAATGAGAAATAAAAAACAAAAATTGACTCAGTAATAAAAAGAGCATTCTTAGATGGAATATGTAGCCACGTTCCAGCTAATCTGATCTGAGGCAGAAAACAGGAACTATCAATCCCTATAACTTAATAAAAATACATAGTTGTTACAATAAAGGGCACATTTTGAGTGAATATTATTTTTGTTGTGTGGAAAAGAATGTCAAGTTCAGGGGCAGCTGAGTGGCTCAGTCCCTTAAGCATCCCAGGGTTCTGGGGTCAAGCCCACTGGGTTCCCTGCTCAGTGGGGAGTCTGCTTCTCTTTCTTCCTCTGCCTCTCCCCCTCTGTTCGTGCTTTGTCTCTTGATTTCTCTCTCTCGAATAAATAAACTCTTAAAAAAAAAGAATGCCAAGTTCAGTTCAAACATGAAACCACGTTTTAAACTTCATAAAATAAAAATATCTTGCTATTAATACTGATTAATGGCTCATAACATGGATCACTATCATTTTAATTTTAGTAAATTTTCACAACTTTAAAGTGTCCCAACAAGGAGCACCTGACTGGCTCAGTCGGTAGAGCATGCAACTCTTGATCCTATGGTTATAGGTTCGAGCCCCATGTTGTATGTAGAGATTACTTAAAAATAAAATCATTTGGTGCCTGGTTGGCTCAGTGGGTTAAAGCCTCTGCCTTCAGCTCAGGTCATGATTCTAGGGTCCTGAGATCGAGCCCCACATGAGGCTCTCTGCTTAGCAGGGAGCCTGCTTCCCTCTCTTCCTGCCTGCCTCTCTGCCTACTTGTGATCTCTGCCAAATAAATAAAATCTTAAAAATAAAATAAAATAAAATCTTTAAAAATAAAATCTCCGGGCGCCTGGGTGGCTCAGTGGGTTAAGCCGCTGCCTTCGGCTCGGGTCATGATCTCAGGGTTCTGGGATCGAGTCCTGTGTCAGGCTCTCTGCTCAGCAGGGAGCCTGCTTCCCTCTCTCTCTCTCTCTCTGCCTGCTTCTTCATCTACTTGTGATTTCTGTCAAATAAATAAATAAAATCTTAAAAAAATAAAAAAAAATAATAAAAACTTTACAAAAATATAAAGCACTTTACTTTTACTTCCACTGCTCATTCTAGTCTGGATTAAAGAACTCTTCCACGGGAAAATGAAAATGGCTTTCCGGTTCAGTGATAAATGAATAAAAACACTCTTCGATCTCTTTAGCGGGGGTGAGGTGGAGATCACTGTATAGTTTATTTAGAGGTAATCTGGATACACTTTCCGGTAATAGTCACTACAGTCCAAAACTATTCAGATGAACCCTGGGATACCCTTACCAGGTACCAAAAAAGAAATCAGCTTCAGGGTGATCTGTCGGGTTTTTAAGAACATACTCCTGAGAAAAGATAATCCAGCAAATAATCTTCACTGGAACTTGAGCCATTTCATCGTGGGCCCTCCTCAATAAATTCACCAACAATCAACCATCTGGCAAAATGTTTCACTACTATTTTCCTGTGAGTCCGATGACAATGAGTCCACAAAAATTTAAAAACCTACCTGCATAATGGCTCAAAACTCAAAAAGAAAATAATGTAGAAACTATAGGAAGCTGAAATGTAATAAAAGAGAATTGGACTTAAAACTAAAAGTCGAAAAAAATAAATTTATAAATAAATAAATAAATAATAATAATAAGTAACAGTCCAGGTAATTCTCTAAGCCAGTCTGTCCGAAGAAAACCATTTAGACACTTCCAAACAAGTGTTCTAATCCTAACAGAGCCCTTATGAGAACTGAGATGATGTATATGAAAGAATCATCTAAACTATCCCAATGTAAAGCTCTTCCGTAGAATACCATTTACAGTTGGATTCAGAATCCAAATCAGAAGAAATGTGTAACGTAGCAATGAAAAAGTGGAACTGGTAGGCGCGTCTAGCTATCTTCACTGCATCCAAAACAACCACTGCTGATTTGTGTACTACCAGACACCTTCAAACACTCATTTAAACTTCTATACTTTTATCCAGATCTTAACCTTTTCCCAGTCGCTAGCAAGATAAAGACAAGCAGCACAGATTTGAGATGCAAGCGGTTGTCATGGGTTATGAAAAGATGCAGTTTCGACGCAAATGCCCTAGCATAAGGGAACGTGAGTTCCTGGAGGGGGACAAGCGACCCTGCAGCGAGGCTCAGAAGCCCAGCACCCTGGGGAGCTCTGGTCTGGGAACTATACTGACCACAGGCCGAAGCCTCCAGCCTCTACCGCCACAGAGTGCCAGCTTTGAACTATGGCCGGCCGGCCCGCCCGCCCCCCTCTCCTCGGCTCCCTCACCATCTTCGCCGGCGGCTTCGCTGAGCTGCTGTATGTGGGCCTGAGCCAGGTCCCCGAGCTCTTCCACTCGCCTCACCACACTGGAACCAGCGGCCGCCATGGCCACAACGGGCGGGCGCGCCCCAGCCACGTGACTGCGCCAGCCCGCGGTCACCTGATTTCCCGGCGCAGGCGGGGCGTGAGGGCGGAGCTCGCCTGGCTGCTGGGACGGAACCCCCGCTCCGTAAGAGGGCTTACACTGGCGGGTAAATAAACTACCGCTTATTTTCTCCCTTTCGGACTTCCCCTCCCTCCCATAGCCCGGAGCAAGAGGTATACTTTAGCGGAGAGCATGACGTCAGAGTACGCCTCTCTCCCGCCCCCTCCTCCAAACCAATCGGGGAGCTGTCCACGCCCTCACGTTGGCCCAATGGGAAGCCAGCTTTCTCTGCGGGCGCTGGGAGGAGAGGGTGGATGCGACTGGCTGGAGGTGGTTGGCTGGCGGATCTCGCTGTTGGGTCTCTGGCCCGAGGCGGCTGTAGTCTGTAGGGCAGACGGGAAGCTTTGGAAGTTGGGTTGTCCTCATTTGGCCTTGTAGTGAGGGCGTTGCCTAAAATAAAATGATTATAACCTCCTGGTCAGAAATGGAAAGCCTGACAGCCCCTTTGCGGCACATAAAAGTCTTCAAGGGGTTATTGTGTGTCTGGGTGGGGCGCTCCAAATACTAGTGGGCGTTCCTAGTCTGCTTGTTGAGTGTCGCTTTTCCAAATCTTTAATTTTAGCACCTGGGTTTGTTTTATTTCTGAACTGCGTTGGCTGGCTTGTATTAATGTACTTTAACCGTCTCGCGTCCAGTAGCACCAAAATTTTGCATTTACAAAAAGTTCCACTGCCACACACCTCAACCCTCAATGTGCTCTTTATGTGTGAAGTTCATCCTCTCAAGAATGAATTTTAAAGCACTTAGTCTACGAGTCTAATGTCTACTTTTCATTCTCTATATTCTTGCCTCTTTCCAAACAAATCTTAACTCGTGTTTAGTTTTTTATTTGGACAAAGTACATCTTGAAAAATTTCTATTCTATCTTACTTTTTATGAAAGATAGTTTTTCTTTAATAGGCAATACTAAAAATAGGGAATGTGATAGTGTTGTGATTTATAAATGATTAATCACAGTGGCTTCTTAGTTGATCTTTATAACAGCTTCTTTCTCCTTCAGTTCACTCTAAACATAGTGGATGGACAGGAATCGTAAGTATTCAGATGTTTATTAGTTTAAGATTCTATGTTATCTTGTCAGTAAATTACTCTCTTGTCATGCATGTAAAGGCCAGGAAGTTTGCATTTTATGATCAGTATGGCTAAAGAATCAAAACTCTAATAAGCATTTGGTACCTCGGTGTTTATTTTATTTTATTTTATTTTATTTATTTATTTGACAGACAGAGATCAGAAAATAGGCAGAGAGAGAGAGAGAGGAGGAAGCAGGCTCTCCGCGGAGCGGACAGCCTGATGCGGGGCTCGATCCCAGGACCCTGGGATCATGACCTGAGCCGAAGGCAGAGGCTTTAACCCACTGAGCCACCCAGGCGCCCCTCGGTGTTTATTTTAAATAAATTTACGATTCCAATAATTCATTCAACAACCATGGACTTTTAGTAGAAAGCATACTTGGCACTGGGAATTATTGCTCAACCAATAAATCAAGTATGTGCTTGTTTTCAGAGAGCTGAAAGGGATGTGAGAGCATATAGTACAGCCCTTCATTTCCAGATGAAGAAATTGGGCAGAATTTGACTGTGAACTTCTCCAAACCCTACAGTACACAATATTGTGATTTGTGCAAGACCATACCAAAGTAAGCATCTGAAGAAGAGTGTCTCACCATAGATATAAACAGGTAACAGCCAGCCCCACTACGAAAGGCACTGAAGAAAATACTTGAAGCCAAAGAAACCCTGTCCTAAAAAAGAAAATATGAGTAATTTTCTCCAACTTTATAAGTTATATTTTTTTTTAAAAAAACCTGTAAAAATATGCTAGATTTTAAAAACTTCTCAAAGAAATTAATAACTCATTATGAATCTACCAAATTATCTTCTAAAATAAATGATTGATCTATTTGTACCATTATCCTCATTGCTAATATACAATTGGATAAAATCCAATTAGCTAAAAGGAAATTAATTAAGTTTAATCAAATTTTGGACCAGGAAGACTTTTTGTCTCTTGCAGTGTCTCTCTAGTTCCCTCTACTGACAATGTTTAACATCATATCAGCTTACCAAAAAATACTTAAAGGGCCCATTCATTCATTTATTTTACTCATAGAAGAGGCAAAACAGGATAAATTTAGAGCTCATAGTCAATAAATCTATAACCAGAACAGTAACAGCATATGCAATGACTCTAAGTTTGGAAATTGCTTGGCAGTTTGGAGGAATGGAAGGAAGCCAAATGGTCCTAGTGTGAGGGGGAAAGTGGAACAAGGTGAGCTTTAAGGCTATCTCTTAAGGTGGATGCCCCACTCATAACCATGGAAATAAACTTCAAACCCTGGAGTGAGCTTCTGTTGGCAATATCTATATTAATTGACCCCGTCTTCTGGCCATGGCCAATTCATTTATTCAATTAGTTGCTCATTAATTCAATGTTTAATGAGCACCTACTTAATACCAGGCACAGGTGTATGGTAATAAACAAGACAGAATGGCCTTTGTGGAGATAGATCGAATGGTAGATAATAGATCCAGAGGTAAAAATCGGACAGAAACCAAGTCAATCAGATTCTTTCTACAGGTAATTTGAAACACTGAAGAGAGAAGCACAGAGACAGGACTAATCATACTAATGTCAGTGCTCCAGGGAGAAACCCATCTGCTGCTACAGAGGTTCCTAGGGGAGGACTTGGGTTTCTTTGGCTCCCTAAATCTTGGTTACTCAACTTTTTCTTGATAATTTTTTCTCGATAATTTCTTGATAATTTCCCATATCTCAACTTTTTCTTGATAACTTTTTCTTGATAATTTCCCATATCTTTATCCTGAAACTAATTAGAGTCAGTTTCTGTTGCCCACAATAAAAAAAAAATACAGAATGGGTATATGTTAGTAGGGGCATATCAGGCAAGGCTTCTGATGCCATGTTAAATATTGTGGACTTTATCTTTTTGGGGCAGAGAGAAAGAGAGAGGGACACTGTAGAAGGGGAGGGGCAGAGGGGGAGAGACAGAGAGCATCTTAAGTAGGCTCCACACTCACCAAAGAGCCAGATGTGGAGGTCATTCTCACAACCATGAGGTCATGACCTGAGCTGGAATCACAAGTGGAATGTTTAACCCACTGAGCCATCCAGGCGCTATTAGGTAGAATAATTTTGACTGCAGTTCTCAGAAAAATCAACTAGAAGCTAAACAATGAGGAAATAAATGAATTGGAAAATGAATCCCAGACATAGGACAGGCTTCAATGCTGCCTTAAATCAGCAGCCCTAGCTCCATTTCTCTGCAAGTCCTTTGGCTTTGCATTTTTTGTATGTTGGCTTTACCTACAGCCTGATTGTGAAAAGGCTGCAGCCATTACAGGCCTCATATCTAAGAAAACTACCATTAGAGGAAGAGAACGGCAGTACGCAACTTTGTGATTTGTGACTGAAAGCTCACAGAGGGAGAGGGAGAAACAGACTCACCACTCATGGAGAGCCCAATGTGGGGCTCCATCCCAGGAACCTGAGATGATGACCCGAGCTGAAGGCAGATGCTTAACTGACTGAGCCACCCAGGTGCACCAGAAAGGGCTTTTTTCAATTCGACATTCTATCAGTGAATTAGAATTAGTTGTAAGTTATAGACAAAACCACAGAGGCTTAAGACAGATGCTCATTGCTCTCTCAGAGTCCAGAAATCTGTAAGTTTTCAGTCCATAGTTGTATAAGCACTCCATGGTGTCAGGGTGCCAGATTTCTTCCATCTTGTTGTTCTGCCACAAGTGTTTCCTTCCTAAGGAAGGAAATCAGCTCTTGATCTAAGGTGGTCTGTGGAAGTCTAGGCTTTATATTCATATTCCAGCCAGTAGAAAGGAAGAAACACAGATCATGTTCCCTCCTCCTAAGGGCATTTCCTGGAAGCTGCATTGACCATTTCCACTTATATCCAACTAGCTAGGCCATACCAGGATATAATAAGCTAGAAAAATGTAAGCTTTATTCCCAGCAACCCATGAGCCTTCTAGTGTGACCAGTGATCCTAGTTTGTCTGGAATTTAGGGCTTCCACGAGACACAGGATTTTCAATATTAGACAGTTGGTCACCATAGTTCCATTACTCTGGAAAGAGATGAGAATGGATATTTTCCAACACAGCCACAATCAACTGGGAGCTTTTTTGTTGTAACTGATAAGAAATTAGACATAAAATGGCATAAGCTAAAAACAGGAAAAAAAAATTTGCTGAATGATGTAACTGAAAAACAGAGGCCCAAATAAAGGCATTAGAACCAGGTCTCTCTTGAACTGCCTATTGCCTTTGGTTCTCTGTTGGCGCCATTTTCAAGGTGGTACCAATGGTGGCAAAAGGCTGCCAGCAGCATTGGGCTCCCATTCTTCAAATTATAAGCCAGTCAAAAAGAAGAGCCTTGGGCGCCTGGGTGGCTCAGTGGGTTGGGCTGCTGCCTTCTGCTCAGGTCATGATCTCAGGGTCTTGGGATTGAGGCCCGAATCGGGCTCTCTGCTCAGCGGGGAGCCTGCTTCCTCCTCTCTCTCTGCCTGCCTCTCTGCCTGCTTGTGATCTCTCTCTGTCAAATGGATAAATAAAATCTTTAAAAAAAAAAAAAAAAAAGAGCCTTAATCTAACAACCAGAACAAAATCTAAGAGCCTGGTCCTCACACGCCTGAATGTGATCAGCTGCTCATCCCTAAGGCCATTACTGTCCCCAGGGGATCACTGTCCCTTGGAGCAGGTGGGTTCACCCTCCCTGCCAAACTGTTAGACCTGAAAGCAAAGAAAGGAAGTTTATTTTAAAAACTGTCGGTACACAGAAAAGGGTGGATCAGAGGCTACTGAGCAGCAAAATCACAAATGTTCACTATTGTATGATCCCTGATCCCTTTGCCAAGCCTACGATGTCTGAAAAGCAGAGAGATTGAGATCACTGCCAGAAAGAAAATCTTGCTCTCCCATAACGACAGATACACAGGAGGTTCTAGGTGATGCTCTAACATGGTTTTAAGCAGCCTCTTCTGTCTGGCTTTTCCTTCCTCATTCCTGTCCCACCTGGCCTTCATGGTCTTAATAAGTCCTTTATTTCTATTCCCAGTGAGTTATAACCAGTTTTCCTAAATGGATACAGAAGATTAAAAACTTCAGATTCTTCAAGTCCCTAACAGAAAATTATCTAAAAGGCCAATACACCCTTGCTCAGTTAATCTGAGCACAATTTATGGCTTAACACCAGTGGTATTGTGCAGATAGTCTTCTATTGTTTTTTTCAGTCTTACCAAACCCCCTCCACCATACCAGTACATATATCCTGCATAATATATCTTGTGTGTGTATGTGTTAATATAACATATGTGATTTTTTTCTAATTCAGATTTTGAGGCAAAAACACATTTTGGTCCATACAGCATGACTTAGAGCTCACATAGTAAATCAGAGTGGTAGTGGTATCAGAAAAGAATTACTTGGGGTGCCTGGGTGGCTCAATCAGTTAAGTGTCTGCTTATGGCTCAGGTCAGGATCTCACGGTCCTTGGATAAAGCCCACACTAGTCTCCCTGCCCCGAGAAGGCCTCCTTCTCTCTCGACCTCTGCCCCCCTCCCAGCTTGTCCTTTCTCTCTCTTGCTATCAAAAGAATAAATAAAAATCTTTAAAAAAAAGAACAAAAGGAATTATTTTACTCTTCAAATAAATTATATTTGTATAGCACTTTTAAATTCCCAGAAAATTCTTGCACCTTATCTCTAAGTCTCAACAACTCAGTGAAGCAGGTAGATATAAATATTTTCCATACTTCATAGGTAAAAACCTGAAACTCAGGAAAAGTTACATGACTTGTTTAATTTCCCACAAGTAGCGAGTGGCAGAGTAGAAATTAGAACCTCCTTTCTCTTGGTTCCTAGATCTCTGATCATTCCACCACTCTCACCTTCTTGCCCATCTCTCCACTTTCCAAAACCACTGGCCCTTTGGGGATGCTTTATATCACACTAGTTACCAACTGTGCCCTCAGACTATGAGAGACCTGGGTTCGAACACCATCTCCTCTTCTTACTTCTCACATCGTTTCTGCTCTGTTTAACATTTCTCACTCTCATGATTTGGCCATCATGTATACAATGTATACAATGACACCCAAATCTATCCTATCTCCAACCTAAACCTCTTCATTGAGCTTCATACTTCCATATACTGTTATATGAAATCACTTACTGGGCATTTCAGCTGTAAATGCCATAGGTATTTCAAATTTAAAATATCCAATCCAGGGATTATCATTTCCTACCCCATCTGTGATACCCCAGCTCCTATCTTGGAATCATTCTTGAATCCTATTCACTCAGCCCCATTCCAGTTCCACCGAAACAGACGCAAAGTTCTGAATATTCTACCTCCTTTCCTTTCCAAGGAGAGGTGAGCAACTATCCACCCAAAGTCTTGATTAATATATTCAATTTTATTTTATTTTTTTAAAGATTTTATTTATCTTCTTGGCAGAGAGAGAGATAACAAGTAGGCAGAGAAGCAGGCAGAGAAGAGGGCGGGGGAAGCAGGACCCTGGGATCATGACCTGAGCGGAAGGCAGAGGCTTTAACCCAATGAGCCACCTAGGCGCCCCCAATATATTCGATTTTATTAAAAGGATAATTGGCCCATTGTGGTAGATATAGATACAGCAATAGTCCCACAAACACATCCACATCCTAATTTCTAGAATCTGTGAAAGTTACCTTACATGGCAAAGGAAGAGTAAGTTGCAGATGGAATTGAGACTGCTAATCAGCTGATCTTAAAATAGGGATGTTACCCTGGATTATCTGGGTGAACCTGTTATAATCACAAGGGTGAAAAGTGGAAGAGGGAGGCAGACGTTAGAGTGATGCCAGAGGAGAACTGGACTCACCTTTGCCAACTTTGGAGATGGAGAAAGGGGGTGATGAACCAAGGAATGTGAGTAGCCTAGAAAAAATCCAGAACCTAGAAAAGGCAAAGAAACTTGGCTAAGGCCTCCATTGGGTTTATATTTGTCACAGATTGCCACAAAATCAGTGGCTTAAAACAACACACATTTATTTCCTTATGGCTCTGGAGGTCAGAATTCCAAAATCGGTTTCAACATGTGCCAACAGGGCACACTGCCTCTCGCAGTTCCAGGGAAGAATCTGTTTCCTGTTTTTCTCCAGCTCCTAGAGCTGCATTTTTTACGTTCCCTAACTCGTAGCCCTTTCATCTGTCTTCAGAGCTAGCCATGTGGCAGATTCAAATCTTTTTGTGGAAAAAAAAAAAACTTTTTGTGTTTTTATCATATCACCTTCTCCTTTCTGACATCAAATCTGCTTACATTCCCGATTCTTATAAGAATCCAACATCTAATTGTTTGCTCCCAGCTCTTAAAAGACTTGTTAGAAATTATTCATGTCTAAAGGACAGCCAGCTCTTTTATTACTATTGGACAGAATGCTGCTGTCCAATAGAACGTTCTGTGATAATGGATGTGACCTATACTTGTGCTGTATTTCATAAAAATTGAATCACATATGGTCTTTTATGACTAGCTGCTTTTGCTTATACAACATCTTCAAGATTAATCCATTTTTGTAGCATGCATTAGTACTTCATTCCTTTTTCTTACCAAATAAGATTCGGCTGTTTGGATATACCACATTTTGTTTATTCATCAGTTGATGGGACCTTGGGTTGTTTTCACCTCTGGCAGTTAATATTGCTATAAACATTTCTGTATAAGTTTTTTGTGGCCCTATGTTTTCACTTTTTTAGGGTAAGAAATGAACTGCTGTGTCATATGGTAACTCTATGTTTGTTTGACAGACTGCCAGACTGTTTTCCATTTTACTTTCCCACCACTATGTTAGGGTTCTATTTTCCTAACATTCTCACCAACATTTCCTATTACTTCACTTTTTGATTTTAGTCATCCTACTGGGATGTTACTGGTGTAACTGGTATCGTGCTTTTGATGTGGATTTCCCTAAGGAATAATTGTGTTGAGTATCTTTTCATGTGCTTATTGGCCATTTGTGTATCTTTGAAGAAATGTCTATCCAGAGCCTTTGTACATTTTTAAATGGGCCATTAAAATTTTTATTATTGACTTGTAAGAGCTCTTTATATATTCCAAATAGAAATCATTTGTGAGATGTATGATTTTCTCCTATATTTTCCTATTCCATAGGTGATTTTTCACTTTCTTAATGCTGTCCTTTTTCTTTTGCTGCTCATGTTTTTTTGCTTTTCTTTTTTTTCTAAGAACCCATCACCAAATCTGAGGTCATGAAATTCATCTGTGTCTTCTGGGGATTTTATAGTTTAGCTCATTTTACATTTAGGTCTTTGATCCATTTTGCATTAATTTTTGCTTCTGGTATGAATAAAGGGTCCAACTTAATTCTGCTTGTGGATATCCAGTTCTTGGAAAGACTATTTCTTGCCCATTGACTAGTCCTGGCACCTTTGTTGAAAATCAGTTGATAAGTCTTTTGATATTTTTACCTAGTTATACTATCCATTATTTAAATTTGAATATTGGAGTCTCTATTACTATTCAATGGTCTGTTTCTCTCTTTGTTTATTTATTTGGCACTCTGATGTTAGTGACATATATATTTATAATTTTAATATTTTCCTTTTATCATGATTTGAATGGTACCCTTACAAAAGATCTGGCTATGGGGAATACTTCTGTTTCTCTTCCTGCCCCACCCTTCAACTAAAAAGATGTAAAAATAAGCCTTCTCTTACATGCAGAGAGTCCAGTTTTATTATTACTAGGATTGACTTTCAATAGACAATTCAATTATTATTGCATACCTATCCAATTATTGTCAGAGAAGAGGGCCACAGATTATTCTAAAACACAAGATATTACTTTTAATTTATTCATTTCATTATGACAAGAACATGACTCTCTTGTTTCCAAATCATTAGATTCTAGCTCTTTTCTAAGCAATGCCAAAGAAATATTTCTTAGAAAAACTAGACGTCTAGGGGTTCCTGGGCAGCTCAGTCAGTTAAGCGTCTGCCTTTGGATCTGGTCATGATCCTGGGGTCCTGGGATAGAGCCCCATGTCAGGCTCCCTGCTCAGTGGGGGGTCTGCTTCTCCTTCTCCCTCTACCCTTACCCCTGCTCCTTCTCTCTCTTTCTCACTCACTCTATCAAATAAATAAATAAAACAAAACAGAACTAGACTTCTTGTCCCATGAAAGGGAATATATCTCATTTCTTCTTATACTGCTGCTGTATAGACGAGAACCTGCTCTAGAACAAATGTCTGATAACTTCAAATTTTAAAATTGTTTTTATCACCTCTTCAGGAACAGATATTTATAGATATTTCAAAAAGAAGGTGGAGGTTATATAACTTTCTATCCACAATGAAATAAGAGTATTAATTATAACAGCATAAAGAATAAAGTCAAATCACCTGAAATAAAAGTAACTCCTATTGAAATTTCTATAAATACTCTCCTGGGCATTCATGAATAAACAAAAGCAATTTTTCTTTTTTTTGTAGATTCTTACTGTCATAGAGCTTTAATCTGATTTTTTGACTTTTCAATGTCTTGGAGATATTGAAATGTGTCATTCTTTTTAATATTTCAAAGTCTGCATAATTAAGAGCTTAAGAAATTTTATTGGATAATGATTAATTTAAAAAATTACACAAATAGTATACAATCACCTACAGTAAAAATTAAAACAAGGCAATGCATATAGATGGAAAATTATAAATTTGTCTTCACTTTGGACTCCTACTCTCTCTAACCTTCTAGAATAACCACTGTTTGTTTTTTTCAGATATCTTTCTATTAATTTCCATATGAATATCACAAATATATAATTTTGGTTTATTCCTCTTTACATAAATGAAATCACATAATACACATTATTCTGCAACTTGATTTCTTCAAAATATATCCTGGTGAAGTTTTTCTGTAAGTACATGTAGATCCCTCTTATTCTTTATGACCGCTGTGTAGTATCTCTAGGTAAAGATATCTGTGAATTCCTCCCAGTACTTTCCTAACTGCATTCTAGTAAAATAGCACTTTAACACTTTTAGACTGGTTATGCTCTAGGACTCATCAGTAATATTTGTCCATTCTGTCCTTTTAGCAGAAGTGTTTTGTTAGACATCAATAAAGGAGACAGCAGGCTACTCTGAGATAGGCAGAAAACCCAGTGTAGATATGCCTGGAGGGTAGCCATGTTTCAAGTCACAGCTCAAGCCTACAGGGAACTGGCTAGTATCCATTAATAATTTTTAAGTGGGGAGATGTTTATCATGTTGATTTATTTATTTTCCAACTTAATAGCTTTTTATCACTGAAGTACATGTAGGTTTTTTTCTTTGAAGGCTGCCACCCCCATTCATCTATAGAGAAATACACGTTGGAAGATTAGCACTGCCATTCCATTGTGGGTCGCCACAGGAATGATTAGTGTGTGATGTGAAACACAATGTTTAGTCTCCTGAAATGCTCCTCTGGATTCCCGGGTTAGAACTGGAGAAGGCAAAGTTAGTAACCAAACTGGAAATATATATTTTTATGTATATACATATGAATACATATAAATATTATACACAGGAAGTATATAAACATGTATATGTTTATATACATAAACATATGTGGCTCAGTGGTTAAGCCTCTGCCTCCAGCTCAGGTCATGATCTCAAGGTCCTGGGATAGAGTCCCGCATGGGGCACTCTGCTCAGCAGGGAGCCTGCTTCCCCTCTCTCTTTGCCTGCCTCTCTGTCTACCTGTGATCTCTCTCTCCCTCTGCCAAATAAATAAATAAAACCTTTAAAAAAAAAGAAAAAGAACACTTCACATGAGATAGATCCTCTTAACACATTTTTGACTGCACAATACAGTATTATTAACTACATGCACAGTGTTGTACAGCAGAACTCTAGAACTTACTCATTGTGTATATGTGAAACTCTACACATGTTGGATAGCAACTCCCACGTTCCCCCCCTCCCTGAGTCCCTGGCAGCCATCATTCTACTTTTATGAATTTGACTGTTTTTAGATACCTCATATAAGTGGAATCTTACAGTATTTGTCTGTGGCTGACTTACTTCAATTAGCATACTTCAATTAGCATTACTTCAATTGTCCTCCAGGTGCATTCATCATGTTACATATGGCAGGATCTCCTTCTTTTGTAAGGTATGTATATATCACATTTTCTTTATCCATTTATCCGTGAATGGATATTTCTCTTGCTTCCACATCTTGGCTATTGTGAATAATGCTGCAATGAATATAGTGGTACAAATACCTTGAGATCCTGAAATAAGGGTATTTTGAACTCACATCAAAACTCTATGTATAGGGATGCCTGGGTAGCTCAGTCCTTAATTGTCTGCCTTCGGCTTGGATTGTGATCCCAGAATCCTGGGATCAAGCCCCACATCAGGCTCCCTGATCCCCGTGAAGCCTGCATCGCCCTCTATCACTCCCTCTGCCTGTATTCTCTCTCTCACTGTCTCTCTCTCTGTCAAATAAATAAAACCTTAAAAAAACCTGTATGTATGTGCTATTAAAACACACTGAGGGTTGCTGGGGGGAAGGGGGTTGGGAGAAGGGGGGTGGGGTTATGGACATTGGGGAGGGTATGTGCTTTGGTGAGTGCTGTGAAGTGTGTAAACCTGGCGATTCACAGACCTGTACCCCTGGGATAAAAAATATATGTTTATAATAAAAAAAAGTCAATTAGAAGTTACATAATATTTTAAACAATGACAGAAAATACCTAAAGTCCTGCTCTCATTATATGAATTTTTTTTTCATTTTTTCAGTGGTCTTTTCCAGTTTTTGGCCGTATGTGAAACTATATGACACACAGCTGTGATCGTTATACAGTTTGAATTCTGCTTTTTACAATTATCCTTAACATTTCCACACACGCTTGAAATTTTTACTTTTTAGTGGTGGCAAAATAAAACTTTCAAAAAGGATGTACTATAATATAATGAATTGGTTCCTTATGCCTGGATAAGTGACCTTGAATTCTGCTCTACTGAGCAGCTAAAATAATAAACATGGAACATAATACAGAAATAAAGGGTATCACAATGTCTTGACAGCATTTTTCTGAAATATATTATTGCAGGCATTAGTAGTTTTCTTAGAGCACAACTAGAGGATGGTGTCACAAAAATAAATAAATAAATAAATAAATAATCAATCATCCAGTCAACAGGGTACATGAAAAGGTGCTCAACATCACTAACCATCAGGAAAATGCAAAAATCAAAACGACATTGAGTCATGCCAGTCAGAACAGCTGTTATCAAAAAACAAAAAATAATAAGTGTTGGCAAGGATGTGGAGAAAAGGGAAACCTTGTGGTTTGCTGGTGGGAATATGAATTCATACAGCCACCGTGGAAAACAGGATGAAGTTTTCTCAAGAAATTAAAAATAGAAATATCATATGGTCCCACAATTCTACTTCTGGGTATTCAAAGGAAAAGAAAACACTAACTCAAAAGTTACAAGCATCTCCATGTTCACACAGCATAATTCATAATAGCCAAGGCAAGGAAGCAACCTGTGTCTATGTGTTCATCAATGGATGAATGGATAAAGAAAATGTGATATATTGTTTTATACATATGTATATATATACATCTTCTGTATATGGATATATACAAAATTCAGTCATAAAAAAGAAATTGTTGCCATTTACAACAACACAGAGGAATCTTGAGGGCATTATGCTAAGTAAAATAAGTCAGACAGAGAAGAACAAATACTTAGCATCTCACTTGCATGTGGAATCTAAAAAATGAAAAACAAACAAAAATTCCCCAAAGTCATAGAAACAGAATGCTGGTTGCCAGAAGGGGTAGGGAATAGGGAAAATGGGTTAAGGGAGTCAAAAATTACAGACATCCAATTATAAAATAAATAAATCATGGGGTGTAAGGTATAGCATGGTGACTGTAACTAATAATACTATATTGTATGTAATTTTTAAGATCTCATTACAAGAAAATACATGCTGTTTGTATGTGGTGGTGGCTGTTAACTAGATCATTATGTTGTATAACTGAAACTAAAATAATGTTATATGTCAATTATACCTTAATAAAAATTATAAGTGACTATCTTATACCATTTTAGGAAGATGGTTTGTTTATTTTATGATTATCAGAGGCATTTATAAGAAATGTCCTAAGTTTCACTTACATTAATTAAACAGGATTTAGTCTTGCTTACATGGCTTAAATGATTTTGTTTGCTTAGGGAATTTTCAAGTTGGGTCTCCTCTTTGCATTTTATTTTAATAATAGGAAAAAAGGCATGAGCAAAGACTCCATGTCAAAAGGCCCTTGGTATGTACAGGGAGCAGAATGTGGGCTGCCATAGTTTACTTTTAAATAAAATTGCATTTATAACCCAAATAATTAGTAAACATTTACTTTAAAGTAAAAATGTATTTATAACCCAAATATTGTAAAACAAATACAAAATATTATATAATATATAATAAACATACATTTTATAATATTAAAAATATCATAAAAGTGGTACTTTATAATTTAAATGATTTTTTTCATTTTAATTGTGAAATATTTTTTCTGTTATAAATGAAGTCAATGAAGATAACAAAACTCTTTTGATGAACAAAAACTTCACAACCATGGAGTTATGCCTGATGGTTTTCTTGTTTTTGTTTTTCTTTTGGGTGCACAATACTAAGAAAATTCTGATTTATACTACAGCTTGCCCTAAAATCCTTAAAATCTGTTTCAATTAAAGCCGATCAGAAGCTTAAAAGTAGCAGAAAGTGTTTGCTTCAATAGTCAATCATTAATCATATTGGTTACTTCTTTTTTTTTTTTTTTAAAGATTTTATTTATTTATTTATTGACAGAGAGAAATCACAAGTAGACGGAGAGGCAGGCAGAGAGAGAGAGAGAGGGAAGCAGGCTCCCTGCTGAGCAGAGAGCCCGATGCGGGACTCGATCCCAGGACCCTGAGATCATGACCTGAGCCGAAGGCAGAGGCTTTAACCCACTGAGCCACCCAGGCGCCCCCATATTGGTTACTTCTTGTTTGCATATACAAATGTATATTAAGTGACCAAAATTGATGACAACTTCTAATCCTATCCATAATATGATATTATCATGAAGTGCTTTAGGTGCTCTTGTTGAAAAACTAGTATGCTGTAGAAATAATGCTGGGCAGTAGACCTGTCTGAGCAGAGCATCCAAGTATTATACATCTATATAAAATTATGTGAGTCAACATGCAAAAGTGAAAATGATAAAAAGCTAAGTACAGGGCGCCTGGGTGGCTCAGTGGATTAAAGCCTCTGCCTTCGGCTCAGGTCATGATCCCGGGGTCCTGGGATCGAGCCCCACATCAGGCTCCCTGCTCAGCGGGGAGCCTGCTTCCTCCTCTCTCTGTCTGCCTCTCTGCCTCCTTGTGATTTCTGTCTGTAAAATAAATAAATAAATCTTTAAAAAAAAAAAAAAAAAAGCTAAGTACAGAGCCTCTACCTTTGTTAACACTTATTTATTTTTTAAGTTCTAGCATAGGCATTGAGAGGACAGAGAAACTTTATTAAGATCTGCCTCCTAGGGATGCCTGGGTGGCTCAGCTGGTTGAGCGGCTGCCTTCGGCTCAGGTCATGATCCCAGCGTCCTGAGATCAAGTCCCACATCGGGCTCCTTGCTCAGCCGGGAGCCTGCTTCTCCCTCTGCCTCTGCCTACCACTCTGTCTGCTTGTGCTCACTCTCGCTCCTCTCTCTCTCTGACAAATAAATAAAATCTTTAAAAAAAAAAAAAAAAAAAGATCTGCCTCCTAACTGCAATCTGGTAACCTTTAGTGTGTTGAAATCAGAGATAATTCACAATTGAGTGCACATGCTACTGATTTGTTAGAATTGACAGAGTAGCTCGAATATAATTTAAGATTTCATTTCAAAATATAATGTGTGTTGAACTCTGAAGTACTTCTATAAAATCATTAAGGTTATATGGTTTGCTGAGCCTGGATTAGAGAGATGGCTACAAATGAATGTTGAACTTTAATTTGTAGCCTATGAGGATTCCTGAAAAGTTCAGGAGAGTGTGTGAGAAGACCAGAGTTGTATTGGAAGTGATCATTTAAGAGGTGGTTAACTCTGAGAGGGAAAGGAAGTTTATCTAGGAAGGGACTGCAATCAAACAGATAAGAGAAACTGAAACTGAAGTTGGGCACTTGGGCGGAATGAGGGAAACGTAGGTCTGAGGGTCAGCTTCAAAGGCATCTCATAAAAGAGGGAGGTATAAAGATAAAAGTAATCTTTAATGCTGTATAGTCCAGGGTTTGAATCCTGCCTGATATTTTCCAGATCAGAAAGCATCTGAAAAATAGTTAAGTTCACAAGGTATAACCTTCTAGCACCTGAATACTGCAAACAGACGCTGGTCTGGACATGAGCTTACATCTTGCATTCTGTGGCTCTTTTTAAACTCTTATCCACGGTGATCTCCAGAGTTAGAGAATTCTTAGCAGAACCGATATCTGAACCCAGGCAGGCTAAAAGAGTCCATGTGCTTTACCTTTTGCTACCAATATTTGTTGTGTGAATTCATCCTGAGGAAGTCAAGAGGCAAATGCTGAATAGCTTGATATATAAAGGAAATAATGCAGGGGGAAGGAGAACCAGAAGAGATGATCCCCTTCTATGCCAGGGTAGGAAGCCTGAACTTTGAATCTTTTTTTAAAAAAATATTTTATCTATTTATTTCACAGAGAGAGAGAGAGAGCGAACACACAAGCAGAAGGAACAGGAGGGAGGGAGAGAGAGAGAAGCTGTCTCCCTGCTGAGCAGAGTCCAATGCAGGGAGGCAGAGGCTTAACCAACTGAGCCACCTGGGTGCCCTTGAATTTTGGATCTTAAAGGCAGTGGGGAAAACCACTGAGGGGTTTTAAGCAGAAGTAACAATCAGATGTGAATGCATACAAAATGGCTTTGGTGTGTTTTGCTCCTGTAAGTTTCTTTAGCACCTTAACATAAGTTTCATTTTCATTCTTGGAGTTGAACCCTCTACAAACATCTCATGTACTTATTTTACCTTTTCTCCCCCTACATTGTAAGTAAAATTTAACTTACTTTTATCCACTGAATATTAAATGTACATTAGTTAATACAAGGCACTGCTTCAAAGAATCTATGAAAACACACAAAAGAAGTAAATTAGATGATGATTTGCATCATAAAACAACACATTTACAGATTTATGTAAAATTTCAAACTTCTGTCTTTCAAATCCCCTAGAGGAAAATTATTTCTTTGAAGGGATTGTTTTTATGTTAACAAACCATTGTATACAATGAAGCACACATTCTTTTTTTTTAATTGACTCAAATGACTTAGTAAAAATTCCCATTACTAGTTAAGCCAGTCAAACAACCTTTGAAAAACAAGTATTCAAATGCCCCTGTTTATCAGTGTGGAGGAGTAAATACTCCATCAAATGTGAGGGCAGGATGTCTTATCTTTCAGTAATGAGAGATGATGCTAATAAATAGTACCTTAGGATAATTTAAACAAAAATCTCTCAAGCAGAGAATGACAATTTACAATCTAACTTTGACAAATTGTCTATATTCATTCAACAGACAGGGAATATATATATATACACATACATATATATAAATGAATGTGTATATGTATATAAAAACAACATAAGATATACATATGCAAATACACATATATAAAATGACATCATACAAAATAAACTTTCCTTATTGCATCTCTGGAATCAGGCCTTTTGTTTAAAAGCTTTGAATTCAATTAAATTCTTCCAATTTTTGAGAATGTATAAATTAAGCTGTGCAAGATTACACAAAGTTTCCAGAATATATTTGCCACAAGCTATCCTTTACTATTCTTTTTAGTTCAGAAAAATTCAGATATTAAAAAAAAAATGGTTTTTTTCACAGACTAAAATTGAAATCGCTTTGTGGAACCAGGAGGGAAATGTGTACAGAAGAACTCTTCTGTAATTTGTTCAAGTTACTCCTATTTTAGATAAAATGTATAAAACACAGCCATTGAGCCATTAAAAAATAGGACAGTGTCTTGACCATAGTGAGGGTGATTTTTTTCCCACAAGAATTAGAGTCACACAGAGTACAAGACTGGAAATGTGTGTTTTAATTTAGCCAGAAGCAACAGAGACCAGCCAAGAAGAGTGAGTCATATGACCACAATTAGATGAAGTTGCCAAAGTCGTTTTCCATTTCGTATGCCCTCTGGAAGGGCGAAAGTGGGAAAGCAGACCCAACCGTGAATGTCAGCTTTTCCACATTCTGTAAGCTACAGTACAATAACTGCTGTATGCTGTATTAGGACTAGTAATGGGATTTAAGTTCTAATACCCGAGTTTCACCTCTATCCAACTTCTTTTTTTTTTTTAAAGATTTTATTTATTTATTTGACAGAGATCACAAGTAGGCAGAGAGGCAGGCAGAGAGAGAGGAGGAGGAAGCAGGCTCCCTGCTGAGCAGAGAGCCCAATGTGGGGCTTGATCCTAGGACCCTGGGATCATGACCTGAGCCGAAGGCAGAGGCTTTAACCCACTGAGCCACCCAGGCACCCCTCTATCCAACTTCTTAAGATGTGTTGAAAATATAGAGCATTACTAAGTTAATTTCTCTTAATGTAATTGGATAGTCTAACTTGGTATCTTATTCCCTCATTGATGTTGATTAAAATGATAATATCCATGAGGGAAAAGGAGCTAAAAGAATACAATAAAAGGGCAAATGCTTTTATGGAGAGACTTGAAGCTGGACCATGATTGTTCATTGCATTAGGTGTACTTGCTGAGGAAGCTAAGGTATCATTTAATTTCCTTGTGTGCTTTGCTTTGTTTCAAAACTAACACCCATATTCCCAGGACTTGGTTAGCACTTAATAAAATAAAGCCTTTACTGAGTTTCCCCTTGGTCCTTCTAATCTGCTAAGAGGATACTTCTGAAGAAATCAGATTTCGCTCATGTCCTCAAGGGGTTGTTCAAAAGATAAGGCTTTGAGAGCATATATTTGCCATACCAGTTCAGGACTGCAACTTGAATGATGCCTAACATTTATTGATTATAACCGAGCCAGAAGCTTCCCATGAACTATCTCATGTAGATCTTAGATAGTTCTGAGATTTAAAATTTTCAGATGAGGAGGCGCCTGGGTGGCTCAGTCCTTAAGTGTTTGCCTAGCTTGGGTCAAGATCCTGGGGCCTTCAGATGGAGCCCCACATCAGGCTCCCTGCTCAGCAGGAAGCCTACTTCTTTTCCCACTCCCCCTACTGTGTTCGCTCTCTTGCTGTGTATGTTTCCGTCAAATAAATTTAAAAAAAAATTTTTTTTAAATAAAATAAAATGTTCAGATAAGGACACTGAAACAGGAAAGTTATTGTAACTTGCCCGGGGACAGTCAAAGGGGTATATACACCTGCACGTTTACAGCTGCTGAGTAATTTCTGGAGGTTTTGGGACTCAGGTGCCAGAAAAATCCTGAAAAATACAGACTTGGATGATGGGGAAGAAAGGAAGAAGGAAGAGACGGTCCCAGAGGCCCAGCCCTAACCTAGTCTCTCTTGTCCAGGTACAGTGTTGCCTAGGCTTCCCTGGCCACACCTAATGACATGGCTTGTGGCAGGTTCTTAAGGCAAACTTAACTTTACACAAGCCAGGGCCAAGTGTGGGGAGAGGGGGCTGAGAAATGGAAGAAATGGGAACGCTGCCCGGATGGGTAAGCGAAGTAGGGGACCTCCAGGGGGTATCCCCTTTGCAGCCCACACAGGTGCCAGGCACTGTCTCGGAAAAGCAACAGACTCCGAGACAGACCCTGGGGCGCCCGAATGCCAGGCCAACCCTCACCGCAGACCTTGGGGAAAGCAAGCCCCCGCAGCCCCTCAAAGCTAACGGACTGATGAGGGGTTGCAGCAGCAAGTGCGCGCCGACGCGGCTGCCTGGAACGCGCGGGCAACGGACACTGCCGCCCAGGGGCGGCGGCGCTTCCCCCGCCGACCGCCCGGGCGGCCACCGGCTCCCGCTCCCCGCCGGGCCCCTCCCAGCCCCGCGTCTCTCTAAACCTGCAGCCTCAGTGGGCGAGGGAGGGGAGGACGTCATCGACGCGCGGTCGAGCCTCCAGCCCGCCCCTCGAGCGTCTTCCCTTCCCTCCCTCCGCGTCGACGCGGCCGGGCCCGGCAGCGCTCCCACACCCTCACGCGCGCGCCCCAACCCGTCGCCTCCTCCACGCCCGGCCTGGAACATGGCGGCCCTCAAACTCCTCTCCGCCCGGTCCCCGCTCTGCGCCTCCGCCCGCCTCACCGGGGGCGTCTGGTCCAAGGTAAAGTGGCAGCGAAGAAGGCCACGCGCCGGCAGGACGCAGACGAAACCCCGCGTGGTGCCCGCGTTCTCCCCTGACTACACCCACCCGCTCCACCCCTCCACTTAGCATCCGTGGCGCCGTCTCCGGGGGCACCGAGACGCACCACGCTCTGCCTTGCCTCGCTGCCCCTTCGGGTGTCTGCCTCTGCGCGGTTCTGCAGCCGCTGCCCCGGGGCGGGCGCGACCAGGCGTGGGAGCACGCGGAAGGGCGGAAAGGGGGCCGGAGGGCGTCTGGCAGCGGCGCGGCGCCCTTCAGGGCTCGCTCGCGTCCTCTGGGGCATGCGTCCTCTCGGCTCGCATCTCCGCCCCGCGGGCAGCCTCCTGGGAGGGTGCCCCGGTCGAGGGAGAGGCAAGGGTGACGGCAGCAGGGGACAGGTTTGCGCCTCGCGTTGGGGATTTTGGAGCAGGTTAGCTACGGGTCCGCGCAGGTTCGCCGCGGAGGGGGCGGATGCTCGGGGTCGCCGGGGTGGAAGGTCGTGCCCTCGCTGTCCTCCCTCATTTGGCTGCGCCGCACGGAGCGGAGAAGGGGAACCCGCCGGGAGCGCTCGTCTGGGCATCTTCCCCGTCGCGCGCGCTCTTGTGGCGCAGGCATCCGGGTTGGAGGATTTCCATTTTCAAACTCTTAGCAAACATTGTGCCGCCCTTAGTGCCAGCTCTCCACCAAGTGGTATCCTGAGACACTTTTCACCGCGATTGTTGGTTGATAAGCACCCCCCCCCCCCGCACGCCCGGGGACTCTCCCTACATGTACGCCCACGCCCAGGTGCGGTCCCTGTCCCGAGCCCTAAGAGGCCAGTACAGGCCGAGAGTGCTAAGTCCCGGAGGGTGGTTTACCTTGGCTGTCAGCGTAATCGCGGGAGCCTCTTCCTAGGGAAAAACGAAAAGTGGCGTTTTTATTTAGCAGCGCATTAAATAGTTTCGAGCTCACAGGGAACTGTCGCGCCCCAGTTGCTCTGTCTTTCCCGCATCCAGTCTCCGAGAACAGTGAACGCAGAGGGGCCAGTAAGCCCCTTAGGTAAATGATATGGGATGATTTAGAACTGGGACCTTTTATTCATAAATGCATTTTAGGAAGCATTTTGGTGATTGCTGGTAGCTTTGGGTATATAAAGCATTATTAAAAGGGCACTTGACTGACCTTCAGTGACACTGCTGCGGGTGCTGAAATATGCAGACCAGGACACTGCCATACCCTTGGATCTAGGTCAAAAACATTCCCTCTTTTGGTAGTTACTTATTTACCTAAGTGTTATTTATTCACTTTCCTATGGCGTTAAACCACTTCAGAAGCCCAGCAAAACTCTTAGGAGACAGATGAGATGGGGTGTGTGTGTGTGTGTATGTGTGTGTGTGTGTGTTAGGCAAGTCTGTCAAGCTTTAATGAACCAGGATTACCCAGAGGTTTTAGCAAACCAGATTCTGGGTCCAACTCTAGAGTTTCTGATTTAGTAGGTCCCGTGTGGGGTCCCACACTTTACATAAATGAGTTCCCAGATGATGTTAATGCGGTTAGTCTGAGAACTACATTTCAGAGTCATTGGCGTGGACTTAGATTTGAATACACCATCCGAAGTTCTCTTTCTTCCTCCATTACTGTTTCAGAAGGAGCATTTAATACTATTCTCTATTCACTTTGGAAAATTATTACTGGAAGAAGTTCCTAAAAATACCATTAACACTTACCTGCCTTTCTTCTTTGAACCTGTTTTTTCCCCAGATTTCTCACCAATTCCATTCTCCCCTGGTACAACTTATCGATCCATTCCACCTGGATGACACTTAGTCCTTCAAGCTCTTTCTGACCCAAAGTGAACCAGTCCTAAAGTGATTGTTTCCCCCCTTGTTTTGTTCTGTTTCCATTATGGCCAATAGCATCCATATCCATCCAGGGAAATCTTGGACCCCTTCTTTCCTCCCCTCTTGCCTCCGCCTCCAGGGGATAACCAGTGTCCTGTATTTACCTTGAGCTGAAATTTCCTTGGGGATGTCCTTAGCGCTCTTTCCCAGCAACTATCTGATTCTTCCTTTTAGCTCCCTGATGAGATATTAACATTTGTATTTAAATTTTTGTAATTACTTAATGACTGTTACCTTTGCTAGTTTGCAACTTTCATCAGTGCAGGGACTATGCCTGAGTGGTTTTTTGTTTGTCTCAACGCTGTATTCCAGTATTTCATATATTTTATACAGAATGAATATTTTGGAACAAATGGATGAGTGAATGAAAGCATGATTTCCTCTGCCTCTTCCTGTTTCAGACTTTCATATGAGTTTTGACATCTCTGTTTCAAAAGCTTTGGTGTCCCTTCCTCATTGAAGGAAGAAGTCACATCTCGAGTGAGGTCCTTAAGGCCTTCCCCAGTCTTCCTTTCCAGCCTGATCTTCACAAGCTTCTCTCCATGGGGCCTGATCCCGCATGTCACTGCGCTTGACTCCTCTCAGTACCTTTATTTATGCTTCTCCTCTTTCTGAGTTCCCCATCCTCATTAGTATTTTAACTCCTGGCAAACTCAAGCTTTCTGATACACCGGGAAGAATGCATCATGACTTCACCTCTGCTCCTTTCAAGTGCTGGGCATCACTCTGTTGTTAGAATAAAAAGAACATGTATGTTCCCTCAAAAACAGTATGCTACAACTTTAGAGAATTGGCCTAGAGTCAGTAACTCCCTGTAGGGTCTTTGTGATTTATTTATTCATGTCGTAAGTGCATAACTGGTGGTGTTTAGTGTAAGGTAAACATCCACCTTTAACAGTTACTGGTACTGTCAATTCACTCTTGACTTTGGTAAGCGTTACAACACATATTACCACCTCCACTTGGCACTGATGCCATATTCTTGCCAAGTGCGTGTATCCACCTGCATGTTACTGCCTTTACCTTCCAACAGGGTTGTCTTCATCTCTTTCTGTATGGCTTCTCCCCACTTCTGTTTATCAAACTTTGATACTGAAGTGGGCAGTATCGATCTCCCTGTGTCCTGATTTTTTTAACTGCAAGGTAACAAGGTAAATAACACCTGGGTGTACAGTTCCGTATCATTAAGATAAGATTCATTTAAAAATAAAGCAGTATGCTGTATGGGTTTTCCCTGAAAGACCTTCAGAAGGAAGTATATATTTTCTTAGAGTTGTGGAGTATTGAATGACAAAAATAAGTAAATAAATAAATAAATTTAGGCAAAAGAAAGAACGGTAGGAGTGGTTAGACAAGAAGGAGATTTTGAATTGGGAAATCATGAGATAAAATTTAGGCTCAACAGTGCAATCAGTCCTCTAATTCTAAATGTAAGGATTTGAACTAGAGGACAAAGGGTGAAGATGGAGAGAATTTTAAAAGGAGAAATAGATTAAATAGAAAAAAAAAAGGCAATGTAAGAATTTTGATTATTTCTTATCTTTCAGGATCTTAACTGTTCTTTTGCAGTATAGTCATTATTATTTTCTTCCTCCAGTAGTAAAGCAGAAGCTAGGGGCGCCATAAAACGGAATTTTGCTGAAGGTGGGAGAGTGAAAAAACAAAATGAAATGTTACCCAAATGTAAAGGAAGACCTTGGTGAGAAAAATCATCCCCAGAATACATTAGATGCTGAAGCCATATAATTTATTACTCTTCATTTTTTTAGTGACCTCTGCCGACTTGAAGGCTATTTGTTTATTTATTTATGTAGTAGATGTTGCTTGAATCTTCTCACCTCACTGTTGTAGCATTTTAGAAAGTAAAGGTCAATTAAAGCAGTTTAGAACCTCACTTTGAATTCAGTTATTTATGAAAACAGGACACCACCTCTGCTCAGTCTTAGGGGGTGTCAGCAGTGTTACTCCTTAACTCCCAGAGGCTGGGAGAATGGGAGAGAATGTGGGCAGAGACGAAGCCTGTTCAGAAAACAAACCTAGAGGCTTTGTCTGGGCTGCCGCTAAGGCTCCAAGCCTTGAAGATCCACAGGAAACACTCTGGTGTTTCAGACATGCTCCTTCCTCTTTGCCTCACTACCTGTGTTTGTATGGCCAGGTTGCCCAGTCATTTCTCAATACTTAGAATGGCATACTTGACTACAGACAAAATAAACATGTTAAAGTAATCTTAAAGCTTTCAAAACCCTCAGCAAGGATGGCATGGATTAATTTGCTATAGCATAGGTCATGGTAAAAAACACTCTTAGTAGAATTAGTAATGCATGCTTGTGTATATAGGTAAGGTGAGTGTGGGGGGCCGGGGGTTAAATGTGAAAACTAAAGCCCAGTCAATGGCAAGTTAATTGTACTGCCCTGGTGGGGAATGGAGAGGGTTGCGTGGCTTAAAGGAAGCTAACAACCCCAGGGCAACTTCTGCAGTTGAAGCACCAAGTGGTGTGGTTCTGATACACCATTACTTAATCCTTACTGCATCCTTAAGAAACAACTGGAATCCTTTCGTAAACTTAAAGTCGGCACCCCTTACACTCAGATTTTGCAATTTTCCCAGTTTCTCGCAGTTGTGGCTGAACTGGAATTTGAAACAAAGGTATTTTGACCCCGAGATTACTGGAGAGTGGCCCATTATGTCACACTATTGATTTCTTAGCAAATAGATAGCAAATGTCAGTATAACAAATAGATAACAAAGGTCAACAAATATTAACTGAATGTGTGAAAAATGAAAAAAAAAACCACCAAAGTGGTTTAAATTGGGTGTAAATTCTTCATACTCTTGAGCCATTCTCACATTGCCTGCAAACATTTCACTTTTATTTCTTTAAGCTTTTGATTATCTGGGTAAATGTGAAACACTTGAATCTTTTCTAAAATACTTCTGAAGTATTTATTTTTTTTATTTTTATTTTTTTAAAAGATTTTATTTATTTATTTGTCAGAGAGAGAGGGAGAGAGAGCAAGCACAGGCAGACAGAATGGCAGGCAGAGACAGAGGGAGAAGCAGGCTCCCCGCCGAGCAAGGAGCCGGATGTGGGACTCGATCCCAGGACGCCGGGATCATGACCTGAGCCCAAGGCAGCTGCTTAACCAACGGAGCCACCCAGGCATCCCTGAAGTATTTTTTTTAAAAAGATTTATTTATTTGACACAGAGAGAGAGAGAGAGAGTGAGTTGGGGGAAGAGTAGAGGGAGAGGGACAAGGAGACTCTTTGTTGAGTGCAGAGCCAGACGTGGGCCTGGATCTCAGGACCCTGAGATATCACCTGAACTGAAATCAGGAGTCAGGTGCTCAACCCACTGAGCCACCCAGGCACCCCATTCTGAGGTATTTTTTTAAGGTGTGGGGCAAGCATTTTAATAATTTCTGTTTGTAATGAGGACACTAATTATCAGCTGGAACAAAGGAACAGAATTCCTGACAAGTCTGTGCTTATATACTTTTGTTTCCCTTTGTGAATCTGAAAGTTTCCTGGATCTGTAGGAGAAATGACTTTTCTCTTAACTTCCTCTCTGTAGGATTCGTGTTTCTCAGTTTACAGATAAATAGTTCAGTGTGATTTTAACCCCTGACTACTTAGGTGTAGAAGAGTTCTTTTATTTTCTTCCTCCTGCTAAGGCCCTGACTTTTCACCCCTTTTTATTTGGTAAGAGATACAGATGAGGATTTGTTTATTTATTGTATCTTTGACTTTTTCCAATTTTATTGAGATATAATTGGCAAAACAATAGTGTATCAGTTTAAGGTGTACAGAGCAATGACTTCACTCTTTAGAAAAGAAGACAATAGAGTTTTTCATGAAAAAATAGGGCATTCATAAAGATTTGTTGCTGTAAATAATGAAATTGAAGTAGGATAAGATTGAGGGCTTTTAAAAATCATGGTGAGTAGCAGATTGTGGTAGAAAGATGCTGTGATGAAGGCTAAAATCCGGGATCTGGTCTTGCTTTAACACACTGTTGGGTACATTTCGAGAACTTGCTCAGTTGCAAAAACTTGACCTGTGAAATGAATTGGTTGGATTAGAATATCTGTATCTTTCTTTTTCTATTTTTGAGCAGATACCCTCGACTTTATTTTATGATTCATCTTTTGGCCTCTTTATTGAGACTATTGAACTTTTTATTTCCAAGATTTAAAAAATATATATATTTGCATGTGTACCTGTGTGTTGAAACAGAATCCAGTAAACCCTTGCTACTGAGGATAGGACAGAGAACTAAGCTCTCTGCAGCTCAAGCTCCTTCCTTGCTAGCTCTGCCGCCATGTATTTCCCACCAGGAAGAGACAACTGGGAATAGACAACTCTCTACACCAGACCTGAACCAGGGTTGAATTTAAAGGGACAAAAGTCATCTAGGTAACCTCTACTTTGGCAGATCTCATTTGACCTTCAGTATTGTTCTCTTAAAGGAAATAGGCTTTTGTACTATCGGATACTTTTTATGAAAGAAGTTTATAGAGGAAGAAAAGAATGCTAGAAACTCCTTAATGGATTTACCTTGACCCCCCAGGATGTCTGTCAAAGACCAATAAGGCAGTGTGTGTGAGCCTACATTTATGAACTTCTTGTGGTGGCGGCATATGGGGAGTCAGGAGCCTTTCTCTTTGCTCTCTCCCTTTTTAGGTTGAATATATAATAAGAGTAAAGGAGAGGTGATAATTATTATGAATGATTACAACATAGTCAACTCTAATTATCTCCTATCCATGTTGTGGACGAAGCATAGGGAGGGAAACTGTTTAAAAACAAACTGATGATAAATGTTCACTAGATAACCTGTTATGTGCCTAAACAGGTCACTGTGGTAAGACTAGCCATGCCTTCCTTGCAGATAATAGTTGCTGTTTTTCTCAGCATCTATAAACTCCAAGCCTTATGGGCAGGGGTATTCTTTTTTTTTTTTTTTTAAGATTTTATTTATTTATTTGACAGAGAGAGATCACAAGTAGGCAAAGAGGCAGGCAGAGAGAGAGAGAGAGAGAGAGGAGGAAGCAGGCTCCCTGCTGAGCAGAGAGCCCGATGCGGGACTCGATCCCAGGACCCTAAGATCATGACCCGAGCCGAAGGCAGCGGCTTAACCCACTGAGCCACCCAGGCGCCCCGGGCAGGGGTATTCTTATGTACTGTTTCTTACTTGCTCCCTTAGGAGGCATTCATTGATTAAAGAATGGGTCAGGGTCAAACTGTGTATTTGTATGTTGGTCGCACTGTACCTGATTTCCCACAAAGCAGCAGTCATGTCTTAATATTTACTAGATGGGAATAAACAGCAGAATAGTTGACACATAGTACATTTTCAGTGAATATTTGTTGACTGAATGCAAAGTTAGCTCATTATCAGAAACTGATGCTTGATGGCATTATTATTGTGAATCTGAGTCCCAGTGTATGAGCTATCTACTTTCAGTCTTTTGGGTGGCCACAAATGTTGGCCACAGAGTTTTCCTTTATACAATGGAAGACATTCATCACGATCACAAGGGAATTCTGGTGAAAATCTATGGATAGAGTATGTCCTTCCTACTACTACTTCTTCTTCTTCTTTTTTTTTTTTTTAAAGATTTTATTTATTTATTTGACAGACAGAGATCACAAGTAGGCAGAGAGGCAGGCAGAGAGAGAGGAGGAAGCAGCCTTCTCGCTGAGAGAGCCTGATGCGAGGCTCCATCCCAGGACCCTGAGATCATGACCTGAGCCGAAGGCAGAGGCTTTAACCCACTGAGCCACCCAGGCGTCCCTGTCCTTCCTACTTCTAAGATGAATTACTTGCAGCCCCACTCTTTGTTTCAAAGAGCAGATAATAAAATTATCCTTGTATATATGAAAAGTGAATATGTTGGTATACATGCAAAATAAAGATATGTCTCCAAATGATGATTCACTTATAATTTTTAAAAATGTTTTAGGGATGTGTTTGCTACTTTTCAACCAGCACGCGTCACCACACCAAATTCTATACAGATCCAGTGGAAGCTGTAAAAGACATCCCTGATGGCGCAACAATACTGGTTGGTGGTGAGTAATAGTACTGTTTTCCTTTTTATGATGGTAACATCCTTATGTTTGTAGCAGAGCAGGAAATCACAGTGGCAAAGCTGTGGAATTAGAAATGTCAGTTATTTTATTACTTATTTTATTAGTTTATTTTTAGTCATTTATTGCATGTTACGTAATTATTTTATTATGTAATTATTAGTATCCTCATCTTGAAAATTTAGCAGGGTTTAGCACTTGATGTTTTACTTTTTCCCTTTGTGTTTTTCCATTATTTTGAAAAGCTCAAGTTTTATTTTTTTTTATTTATTTATTTTTAAATTTTTATTTGACAGACAGAGATCACCAGTAGGCAGAGAGGCAGGCAGAGAGAGAGAGAGGGAAGTGGGCTCCCTCTGAGCAGAGAGCCCGATGCGGGGCTCGATCCCAGGACCCTGGGATCATGACCTGAGCCGAAGGCAGCGGCTTCAACCCACTGAGCCACCCACGTGCCCCGAAAAGCTCAAGTTTTAAATAGTGTTGTCTTGTTAGCTTTGAAAACATTCCTAGATCCGTGGGAATTCTGTTTAACTATAACATTGGCATTGATCTCATCAGCCCTTATCTAGCCACTCCTTTTATCATTCCTCATTTTAGGAGCTAGAAAGCATATAAGCATCTGTCTGTTGTCGAGGCCTCTGGGTTCTATTGCTGCACCTTGTTTAGAATGTCTTTTAGAACCACTGTCTCACACTCATTAAACTTACTGCCTGATTGAGATATATTTTATATATATATATATGTATGTATGTATATATAATTTTATTTTTTTTAAAGTTTTTTTTTTTTAAAGATTTTATTTATTTATTTGACAGACAGAGATCACAAGTAGGCAGAGAGGCAGGCAGAGAGAGAGTGAGAGAGGGAAGCAGGCTCCGTGCTGAGCAGAGAGCCCAATGTGGGACTCGATCCCAGGACCCTGAGATCATGACCTGAGCCGAAGGCAGCGGCTTAACCCACTGAGCCACCCAGGCGCCCTTATTTTTTTATTTTATTTATTTTTTTAAATTTATAGAGCTTGATTGTAGGAATCTAGGCTGGTTTTTAGGGCTGCTGTTCATTCATTCATCTGACCAGTCATTGATGTCCGTTTTAAACCCAATTCTATTTGACAAATTGCAGAATTTATAAAGAAATAAAAGTCATTGGTCTAGGCTTCCAGTTCTGCAAAATCTACTCAGGCATTTAAAACAAACATGCTTGAGGGCACCTGGGTGGCTCAGTGGGTTAAGCCGCTGCCTTCGGCTCAGGTCATGATCTCAGGGTCCTGGGATCGAGGCCGGGATCGAGTCCCGCATCGGGCTCTCTGCTCAGCAGGGAGCCTGCTTCCCTCTCTCTCTCTCTGCCTGCCTCTCCATCTACTTGTGATTTCTCTCTGTCAAATAAATAAATAAAACCTTTTAAAAAAAATAAATAAAACAAACATGCTTGAAAAAGTAACTGTATAAAGGTTGAATTCTAAAGGTGGACGACAATAGATGTGCAGTTCAGTGCAAGATGTGTGATGTGTAAGCTATGTTAACTGGTTGTACCTGGCTTTATTCTTAGCATTCAAAGGTTTTACAGTTATGTCTGGTGCTATTTAACGGTGCAAAACATTTGAGTAGAGCTATGTAGCCATTTACTGAGTTGCTGAGATACATCTGTGTATTTTGCTTAATAGATCTAATTTTGTGTTTTGCATTGTGTGTGTGTGTGTGTGTGTGTGTGTGTGTGTAAAAGAATAACATACATTTCTCTGAGAGAACATAGCCCTTTTCACAAATTGTCTTTTTCACTTACAGGTTTTGGGTTATGTGGAATTCCAGAGAATCTTATAGGAGCCTTGCTGAAGACTGGAGTGAAAGGCCTGACTGCAGTCAGCAACAATGCCGGGTACGTGTGCCTTTAGAAAACAAGTGGCTTGAAAGAAATGACAGTTCTCTATATTTATACAAAGTTCATGAATGAAATGAAAAATTTCCTCATTTTATGAGCAGTATGCTCAAGCATGAAAAGATAGTTTTTCACAAGCTCAAGAGTTGGAAGTTACATTTCTTCAAATATTTTTGGTACCATCCTTCATAATCATAAGTAAAGCAAACTTGCATAAATTTATATCTTAGTCTGATGTGCTTTTATTTTTCTAAATTCCAAATGCACTGTTAAAGTTAAAATATAGATTTTCAAATTGAATCGTGCATTTTATAATTTAGAGGTATCCCCTTATGTTACTATAAGTCATTATATATAGAGGAAGATTTCAGTTTTAATTTGTTTCAAGTCTTTCAGGTATGCCACATTCTAGATGATATAGAAGGAGGTCATTTACCATTAAAAATGTTGCTGGTCTGGGTAGGAGAAGGATATGCAGCTAATATTTAATACAGTAGGTTCTCATCAAAATGGTCAACAATAGCTGTAGCACTTTAATAATGACATGCACATTAAGATATATTTTGTTATGAAGAAAAAATTCTATTTTTATATAAGATGATAAGTTATCAGCTCTCTTTCAATAATGAAAGACTTTAAAGATCTTTAAAAAATTTAAAAACTAAGGGTGCTTGGGTGGTTCAGTCGGTTAAGTGTCCAACTCGATCTCAGCTCAGGTCTTGATCTCAGTCAGGGTAGGTGCAAGTTGTGCATTGGGCTCCATGCTGCTTAGAAAAAAAAAAAAAACAACTAAATTGGCAGTTTAGCCAAGTACCAGAAATGCAATTAGTCTAAATAGTGCTAGTTATTCAGGACATGAACTAATCCTACATTTGTGCTCATTCTTCCTTTGCTAAGTTTATTTACACTATACTTTGCATCTGGAAGGCTTTCCTACCTCTTCTCTGCATATCTACATCTTACCCATTTTTCCGGATCCAAATCCAGTTACACATCCTCAAAGAAGCCTTATCCAATTATAGAACTTCTCTAGCCTTAATTGGTCTTGCCCCCTCCTGAGTTCCTTTGGAGACTTCTAGCCTTTCTTCGTATACCAAATGGTATTCCTTCTCCAGTATATATTATGGACTGATCCTTTTGCTTAAAATAGTTTTCTCTTCCCTACCAGGGCTGGAGCTGGATGGGATTGTAGAGATCATCTGTTCCACTTCCCTCATTTAACAGAGGAAACTCATCTGTAAATAGAGAAGTAACTTGTTCATGATCACTTGATATTTCTTAAACATATCCCATGCTTTTTGAGCTTACTTTGTATTTATTAAAAATACTTTTGTCTACCAGTACTTTTCTAGATAGCTCAGTGCTCACAAGGGGTGGTGTAAGTCAATGTAAATCCTTGATAGAGTAAGTACTGATAACCATCATAGAATACAAAGAAAGCTCTTTGCACACCCTCACTGACAGCTGATACTCTTGATTAGGTGGGCTTAAGGCCTAGAGGTCTACAAGAATGAAAGCTTTGTTCTGGCCATTAGATCAGATAAATGAGGAAAACTTAGCATTGCTTTGTTGGAGAAACAAAGATGATTTGGATTATGGAGTAAATGGAGAAAACTTAGAATTAGAAGTAATAACTGCTTTCTTGGGGTACCTGGGTGGCTCAGTCAGTTAAGCATCCAGCTTCTGATTTCGGCTCAGGTCATGATCTAGGGTCCTGGGATCAAGCCCCTCATTGGCTCCATGCTCAGGAGTCTGCTTATTCCTCCTTCCTCTGCCCCTTCCTCCCTATAATGAATAAAATCAAATAAACAAACAAACAAATCAATAAATAAAATATTTTTTTAAAAAAAGCAATAACTGCTTTCTTATTTAAGAAAAGGCTTTTTATGGAAGGGTCTACCTGAATTAGAAGACCTTCCAAAGCTCAGGGCTCTGATTGTGTTTGTTTTGTTTTGTTTTTAGTTATCATGAGACCTGTTGCCATAAGGTACCACTTACCTTGGTGTGGAGTATTAACTATTAGTCTTGATGAGATAAACCTTCCCCTTTAGGATCACTCAGATGAATTAGGACTTTGCTACAGATTGATTAGGAAAGTAGAAAAAATAGAAAATATGCTTTTCACTGATTTTTAAAAGAAGACTTTGACATACGAATTACAAGCCCATAGGAACTAAAAGTTTTACACTATACTATATATCAACCAATTAAATTGGAGAAGTAAGGCAAGAAGAGATGGGTTTTATTAGTCATGCTCATTTCCTCATGACAAGATTATTTTAGATGACAGTTCTTGAAGGTGGGAATTGAGATAACTAAGGACAGCCCAGCTTCTCTGTGGACGCCTGTAAGTACCATGTGGTAATAAACGTGCCCTGTGCCTGTGTGACAGCGCTGTTACTTACATGTGCTTTATACTAGTCAGCTGTAGGAATTCTTTGAGGACCCAGTGAGCAGTTTTTCACTGTAAATAAAATTTCTGTTCTGTATCAGTGGTTTCGAGCCAGGAGATAAAGGCGGTGGCTCCTTTGCTGTGCCGTCTTTACATTTGATGAGGCAGCTGCAGGTCTGAAGGGCTCAATGGAAAGCTTAGGCCATCTTGTCGGATTATAAGCATTCCCCCAAGATTTCATTATTTTCTTTGAGAAGAGCTAACCACTTCTGGGGATGTGTACTTGAACTTCTCTGCTCAGCTCATGGAAACGAGTGTTCATTTGTTCCAATGAACTGTGTCCTATGTTAATGTGCTGTCCAAATACAGCACTTTCTTTTGATATTCTTGATATTATCATAGTAAGTACACACTGTTACTGAGATTTAAGCATGCCTAAAAGGAGAGGAAATAAGAGAAATGCAGTTTGGTAAATGGCTGCAAATTCATTTTTATTAGAGTTTTGTTTTGACAAGAATTACCAATTAATGAGATTTCAGAAAATGAAATGTCGGATTCATAACATGAAAAATGTTTGCGAAACACTTGTGTCTTCCATAAAATACTGTTTTGCTTTACTTGAATGTTTGTATCTCTTTATTGAATTCTTGACTTTAGACTTCTTTTACCACTAAAATGTTTGAAACCTGAGTTTGTTATACCATAAGAGAATGGTCAAATCTCTCTCTCCTTAGGTGTGCTAGGAAAATGTTGGCTACTAAAGGCAAGCAAGATAATCTCTTTGAAAGTCCATCAAAATCACCTTTAATTTCAGAGAGCTACAAGATGTCTTAATGTGCATGTTTCTCTACTAGAAATACACGTTTTTCGTTTGTAAAAGATGACCTGTGTCTGTCTTCTCTCTTTATATTGTAAGGGGTTTGCCTTTTTCATTTTCATATTCTCAGTGTCTGATACACAGAAAGAAGGGATACATGTTTACTGAATTTGTGAGCTTGAAGGTTATGTGGCAAGCAAGACACTCTTATTATAAGCTACCTAGCAGCATTTTTTGAGACATGAACACTAACTTTGCACCTGGTCGGGGAAGCCTGGGCTGAGCACCTTAAGCACTGCTAGGTTGCCAGGCCAGGTGCTAATCCAAAAAGAAAGCAAAGGCCAAGTATACATAGTTTCCAGAGCCAAGATCAACAAATACAGAGAGGTCGTCTCCAAACAGACCTAAGTTCAAATGTGTAATGTGTTGAAAAGTCAAACAGATCCATGAAAGAGTGTGTAATGGGAAAAATCTCCAAAGTCAGGGAACTGAACAAGTACGTTATGGTCGGTTTATCATATAGACCTGTATACTTGGAGGGAGGTTTAGGTATTTAAGACTACAGAAAGCAAAAGGACTATATTCACTTTCATGGATTATTTTATTGTGACAACTTTATTTAGACAGGGCTCCAGAGGATATATCAATGGTACTTTCATATTGGGTAACTGAAGAGAGTTTACTAAAGGGACTGTCTTTAAAAGAAGGATCAGGGTTGAGGGAAAGCAGTATTAGTATTGAAGTACCCTGGAGTTAATAACAGAGGAGTGCTGTTACCACCAGCCTCAGGCCTGAAGAATGAAGGGAGGGAGCTGCCAGGACCTCTAAGAAAGCTTTCTGGTGAGGGCTGTCCAGTGTGCTGTAGCTTGGGAGGGAGTCAGGGTAATATGAATCTTGACATCCTTATTGCACCTGGTCAGAAGCCAGAGGGCAAGGGAGTCAGTCTACACAGTCTGCCTTCCCAGCACAGAGCAAGCTGGAGACAGACAAATGGATCTGGAGGGGCAAATAGAAAACGTCCAGCATAAGAACTTCACGATTTTCATTTTGAGCCAGTGAGGAGAGGGGAAGTGAAATAAAGCAAAAAATTCATTCAGTGAATGTTCCATAAATGTTCATGTAGTGACTTCTGTGTGTTGTGTAAGCTTGCGGATGCTTGGGGGCACAAGAGTGAACAAAACAGACCAAGTTCCCTGCCTTTGTGGACCTTATGTGCCAGTGTAAGGAGAGGCAGGCAATAAATAATAAATATAACAACTGAATTTTCCAGTATGTTAGGTTATAGTCTATGGACAAAAAAGAAAAAGAGCAAGAGAGGGGAACTGGGAATGTGAAAATGGACAGGCAATTTTCAGTATAAAATTGGGCACTCAGGGAGGGGCTCATTGAGGTGATGGTTGACCAGAGACTTGAAAGAAATGAGGAGTGAGCCTTGCATTACCTGGGGAAAGAGTTTCGGAGACAGGTAAAGGCCAGCACAGAGGCCCTGGCAGTATGCCTGGTGTGTTTGCGGAACAGTGAGGAGGTCAGCCTAAGAAAAGTGAGCAAAAGGGAGGTGGGGGGAATGAGGTCTGAGATGTAAAGGGCATCTCATCTTATGGGGCCGTGCAGGCCACTCTAGAGACCTCAGCTTTTACATGAACGGATGAATGCCAGGGTGGCATTATGGGCAGGTGATCTGACATTTTGTTTTATTCTTACGGTTTTGGCCGCCATTTTGTGAGTGGATTGCAGGGGGCAAGAATAGAAGCAGGGCAGGTTGCCATCTTCAGGCAGGAGATGGTGCAGGCCACACAGGAGAAAGTGAGACATGCTCAGATTCCAGACAGATTCTGAAGGTAGAGTCAGGATTTTCCCATATAGGTGATGTAGACTTAGAAGTGACAGATCCACGGCCATTACTTCTGTACTAAAGATCTGCAGGGATGGGGCAAGCAGGCTGCAGGTGTAGCTGAATTTAGGAGAATGGAATTGTTAAGAAGAACTGAAGGCCCAGCTAGGTATCAATTAGGAGTAGGTAAAAAACAGACAAAAAACAGGGCATTGTGTGTGAGCGTGAGCTGATTTTCCAGGAGAGACAGAGAATCTGTGGTGATGTGGGGCCCTCTAGTGGCCAAGCATATTATTAATCTCCGGGGAATTCTCTCCCTATCTCAAAAGCACACTCTTGAGAATAGTTGTGTGGGTTGTAGTTTTCTTTTGAAACAAGTAAGAATAAATCATGCAGCTATTCCTTTTATACTCACAGTGAGAGGAAAACGTTATCACACTCAGTACTGGAAGGCTAGAACTATAAACTAGTTTAGCAAATGGTTGATAGTTACCTGGACTACTTTGAGGTTGTCAGTGTGCCTAGTCCTCCTGGTCTAGGTTAGAGGCTTGGAAGTGATACATCCTGGGAAGCAGGAGTCAGTTGAGCTGGGATGGGCACTTATGGGCATGAGGAGTGTGAGGACGGAGAGCAAAGTGAAGGTGGGAGACAAGGAGGTTGTTAGGAGAAATGTCAGTGGTTTGTCACAAAAGGTACCGTACTTATCTCTCCTTAGGTCAAACGCTAGGGACCATAGACTGATTTCTCACCAGTCCATTCTCCCACGCTGTTCCATTGCCAAAGCCAGAATTCTGGGCTGGGTCTGTGTCTACGTCAGGATGGGCAACAAGCCTGTGATTCATTCCCCCCAAATATCTCTTGATTTGTCCCCCTTTTCTCCCCTCCTGTTGGGGCTGCCTTAGCTCAGACCATTGTCTACTTATTTGGATTATATCAAGCCTCTTAACTATTCTTCCGGCCTTTTATCACTGAACCTCTCCAATTGTATACCCCATTATTTTCTACTTAAAATTATTCACAGGGTCTCCCATTTCCGTCAGGATGAAATCCTGATTTCATGGTATGTGACACCTGTGACAGGTGACAAGCTGGCCTGCCTTCTACCTCTCTTGCTCCCTTTTGCTTTCATCCATACTGCAGTCACACTCAACATGGAGCTTGTCCCACCACTGTGCACCTTTGCAAAGCTGCCCACCTGCCTTTTTGGATCATTGCTTCCACACCTCTACTCAGCTCTCAAAGTCTTTTCTCTTCAAGTCTGTTCAAGTGTCATTTTCCATAAGCCTTTCCTGGACCTCTTAGTCCTCTGTCGTGCGACTTCAGTGTTCTCATAGCCCTCGATGCAGACCTCTTAGCACATCTCTCCCTCTGTTGTCATTATAGTTTTACATGTTTATCCCTTAATATCTCAGAGACCCCATGGCCCAAGACCTGGGATACTAGCCCTGGCGGGAAGGTGCGGAGGGTCGGTAAGAACTTAGTAAAGGACGTGGGATAAGTGAACCATGTAGGTGACCAAGGTTCCAGAGAGGAGAGGCCCTCAGAGCACGCTGGGAATTAGGAGGGAGAGATCATAAAAGAAGGCTTCTATTTCTGGGAGGTGTTCTGGGAGGCTTTATCAGTGTATTTCTGTCTTTTAAAAAATTCCTTATCATAGGATTATATAAGTAACACAGGAAAATAATAATATCACAGGTGTGAAGTTTGAAGGATCTTTACAGGCTGCAGACCCATGTAACCAGCCCCCAGATTCTTTCAGTGGAACATGACCAGTACCCCAGAAAGCCCCCCTCATGCTCTTTCGAGTCCTTGTTCTTTTTTCCTACCACTGAACTTGAGCATTATCTTCACTTCTGATCGTATCCATTAGTCTTGTGTGACTTTGAACTTCATACAGAAGGATTAGTTCAGTAAGTACTCTCCTGTGGTTCTTTGGCTCACATTTTCCCTGTGAGAGCCCTCCATTGTTGTAGGGGTTGTGGCTGATTCCTTCTCACTGCTTAGTTTGTCTGCTCTGCTGTGGAGTAGTACTGGGGAGGCTCCATGTTTGACCAGGATAGTGCGACCAAGTATCCTTGTCTCCTGGGGAACATACTTATGCATTCCTGTTGGATGTAGACCGAGGAGGAGAATTACTGACAAGGTTTGTCCATATGTTCAGCATCTATAGATACTGCTGTTAATGTTTCGGAAGTGGTTGGATCAGTTGACATTCTTTTCTTCATATGTGAGAGCTCTGGGTGTTCCACATTCTTGCCAGCATTTGGTATTTACTTTTTTTTTTTTTTTTTTAAGATTTTATTTATCTGTGTGTGTGTGTGAGAGAGAGAGAGAGAGAGAGCACACAAGCAGGGGGAGCAACAGGCAGAGGGAGAAGCAGGCCTGCACTCAGCAGGGAGCCCAACATGAGCCGAAATCAGGAGTCAGATGGTTAACCAACTGAGCTGCTTAGGTGCCCCTGTTCTTCTCCCTTTTAAATATGAGAATGCATGTTCATTTTTTTAGGACAGAATGAATTTCTCTGTTTGGAGCCAGTGCAGGGTAAGAAAATGGCATTGCCTTTGCATTTATGTACGCCTTCAGAGCATAGAGCAAGAACCAGTCTGCCTTTCTTCTACCCTGTTACCACTTAGGGGCAGTGGAAAGAGTGAAAGGTGTAGGGCAGACTTGTAGGACTAACGTGGGTTTGAATACCAGCTATGTCACTTACTACCCAAGATATCTATTGGCAGAAATCACTGAAAGGTCTTGAGTTTTAATTTCCTCAGCTGTAAAATAAGAAAAGAATAGCCACCTTGCAAGGCTCTTTGGGTGGTAGGAGACTACAAGAGAACATGGGCTCCCTACCCAGCAGAGAGAATTCCTTTGCATGAATAATACTCCATGTTTTCAGAAGTCAGGGATATTAGTGTTCTATCTGATGTTCCTTTGATTGCAAGTTGCTTGCATTTTTCCTCTAGGGTTGACAACTTTGGGCTGGGCCTTTTGCTTCGATCCAAGCAGATAAAACGCATGGTCTCTTCATACGTGGGAGAAAATGCAGAATTTGAACGACAGTACTTAAGTGGTGAATTAGAAGTAGAGCTGACACCTCAGGTAAGAAAATTTCTGTGCTCCTCTTTTTTAATAGTAACTTAGTTTAAAACTTCCCTATTTCCCTCCAGGAATTTTCTTTTGCAAAAGAGGTAATGCAGAGTGGATGTGATTTTGCCAGGCCAAGGAAATTTGTTTGTAGGTCACACCTATGGATTGCTAGAAGCCCAGTAGCCTCTGCTGCTGTGCACTGAACAAGGGAGGTATTTCTAGTGAACTATATCTAGGGTAAATTTTTAACTTTGGCACTGCGGTGTGCATGGTTCTTGATGAAATGCTTGGGGGTTGTCCCAAGAGTCCTTCCTGTGAATCATACAATTAGAAATTTGTGAGGAATATGTTCTTGCTGAGCATCAGGAAAGTGAAGTCCTTGGAGGGTGAAACTGGCCATGTCATGGAATATGCTGGAATCAGAGCCCAGGTCTCCAGGGAATTGATGGTCCTTACCAAGCAAGCAATTACTACAGTTAAATCTAGCAAGTTTCCATTCATTTCAGAAACTGTGTCTTAACTGGCTAAAGAGTTTGTCATAGAGGAAACTTCTTTCTTTTTTTTTTTTAAGATTTTATTTATTTATTTGAAAGCCAGAGATCACAAGTAGGCAGAGAGGCAGGCAGAGAGAGAGGAGGAAGCAGGCTCCCTGCTGAGCAGAGAGCCTGATGCAGGGCTCGATCCCATGACCCTGAGATCATGACCTGAGCCGAAGGCAGAGGCTCAACCCACTGAGCCACCCAGGTGCCCCTAGAGGAAATTTTTGTAGCCATTTGAGTATAACTAGCCGTTTGGGTAGAACATAGAGGAAACTTTTTAAAAGCCATTTGGGTCTACAGGTTATCTGCATTGGTCTTCTTAATTTGACATCATCTGCCTTCATCTCTGAAATTGAACCCACCACTCTGCTTTATTTTTGTCAACAGAGTTATTGTTACTACTGACTTCACTAAATTGGTGATAATGTGAGATAGCAACATTTAAAAAATTAATGATGGGCTCCAGTATACGTTTGTCCAGAAAGAGCACACAGCAGAGAACGTTTCTACCTGAGGCTTCACAGCATTATTCACATCACAGCCGATCATCCTGCAGTGCTGGCTGTTGTGTTTGTTTTTTTTTTTTTTTTTTTTGTTTTTTTTTTTTTTTTTTTTTTTTAAAGATTTTATTTATTTATTTGAGAGAGAGACAGTGAGAGAGAACATGAGCGAGGAGAAGGTCAGAGGGAGAAACAGACTCCCCGTGGAGCTGGGAGCCCGATGTGGGACTCGATCCCGGGACTCCAGGATCATGACCTGAGCCGAAGGCAGTCGTCCAACCAACTGAGCCACCCAGGCGTCCCTGTTGTGTTTGTTTTAAGCCTTGCACTGTGCCTGGTCTTTATCCTTTTTTTATTGAAAGTTTCTTGAAAATAATGAAAGGTATCCTGTTTTAGTCTGCTTGCAAGGCTTTTAAAAAATACCACAAAATCGGTGGCTTGGACAAGAGGAAGTGATTTCTTATTGTTCTGGCAACTGGGAAGTACAAAGTCAAGTACAAGCTGATGTGATTCTTGGTAGAGAGGAGGCGGGGGAGGGAGAGAGCAAGAGCAAGTAAGGACTCTGGGGTCTCTTACTGTAAGGACACTAATCTACTGGATCAGGGCCCTACCTTAGGACCTCATTGAGCCTCAGTGACTTCCATAAAAGCCCTGACTCTAAATACAGTCATGTTGGGGGTAAGGGCTTCACCACGTGATTGTGATGGGGACACAGTTCAGTCCATTGCATATATTTTTCCTCTTCACATTATAGGTTGAGATACCTTTCCCTTGGGTTGTGGAGACCTTGAAAATAACCCGTCAATTACTTCTGTTCTTTTGTCAGAGGGCGTATACATGGGAATTCCTTAGTATTTCTTTTATGTTCCTTCTTTAAACTGAAAGAGATCAGTGTCTCTCTCCCCAGATTAGTGGCAGATAAATAAACATTGGCTCTGGCAACGTGTTTTGTAGCCTGTAAGCCAGAGAAGTGTTGATGAAGTGGTAGGGATTAGGACTCCTTTGGGGTTTGGATGTAGGGGGTTGGTTGTACCTGCAGAGAACCTTTCTGTAGAAATTGTCCACTTTTAGGTCCTTGCCCATGTAGATAGAGAGCAGGAATAAAGTATTCAGGGAGGGTAGACATAAATATTTTATAGTCGGGAGTGTTGTTATGGTTGATTTGCTGATTTAATCTGTGACTGTTATTAACCTAAAATACAATACAAAACGGAGTTATCTCTGTCTGTTAGATAGAACAGAGAAACTGTTAACTGGAAGACTGCCAGTTATGCCTCAGGTCCTGCTACCCCAGATTATCCACCTACTTCAGATGCTCCGCATCTGACGTCCCAACTTTCAGTCCCTTCTTTGAGTTTAGTACTTAAAGGACCCAGTTAAAGTAGAAAATTTTTTCAGGTTGAGATAATTTCAACATAATATTATTAAGACCTAAACCAGTTCTTACTACTGATTGACCAGTTATGTAGTATGAATATGACATAGCTAGACTGTAACAGTGGGTTTCAGGGTTAGAGTGGGTGATTAGAGATATTTAGGGCTGGAGTTATTCCGCTGTGGGAGAAGTAGTTGGGGGTAGGAGGGAGCTAGGGAAATCAGGTCTGAACCGCTGGTACCTAGGAAGGGAATAAAGATGATCAAAAGAAGATCCCAAGAAACTTTGCATACTGTTGTTTCTACTCTGAGATAAAATTTGAAGTATTCTTAGCTTTTAAAAACCAAATTACCTGTATGTTGTACTCTTTGCGTAACTTTTGATTTTTCTTTAGATAATGTAGTTGATAAAATGCTTGTAAGAATATTTTATTTTATTTTATTTTTTTAAAGATTTTATTTATTTTATTTGACAGGCAGAGATCACAAGCAGGCAGAGGTAGGCAGAGAGAGGGGAAGGGAAGCAGGCTCCCTCCTGAGCAGAGAGCCTGATGTGGGGCTCGATCCCAGGACCCTGGGATCACAACCTGAGCTGAAGGCAGAGGCCTTAACCCACTGAGCCACCCAGGCGCCCCTTATAAGAATATTTTAGAATAACTCTTAAGTAAATAAATATATTATTATTATCTTAATAATGGCATTGTTATGCATCATAAGCTTCAGGCTATACCTGCATAGGGCACACAGTAAAACACAAAATTTACATATGTGTTTTTAAATATATATAGTGATATATATCAGATTTGAAAATTGATTTTAAAATTTTACAAATAAACTGATAGAGAATATGATGCCAAGAGAGCAGTGGGAGACCAGAAAGCTGAGAGCACAGTGATACAAAGAAGCAGTTGCATTTGAATGTGGAGTAAGAATTGAGAGATTGTTGTCTGGAGGGACAATAGTTGTTTCCAGTTAATCCAGCATACAGTGGGAGCGAAATACACCGATAACACAGTGCTAGGTACTGTTTAGAAAGATAAACCTCTAGAGAAAGGAACCGTGTCTGTTAAGTGTTTCTGTATCCACACACAGAAGTGTGCTTGATGAACCTCTTATGGTGTGTTGGTTGCTCACTTGTAGGGCACGCTTGCAGAGCGGATTCGTGCAGGTGGGGCTGGAGTTCCCGCATTTTACACCAGCACCGGCTACGGGACCCTGGTGCAACAAGGAGGGGCACCGATCAAATACAACAAGGATGGCAGCATTGCCATTGCCAGTAAGCCGAGAGAGGTAAGACGTGGCCCTTCACCCAGGTGACACTGGAATACCCCCTTTTTAAGCTTAGGATTCCAGGTGGACTCAGTGGGTAGATAAGATAAAATCTGCTGTGTGTGAGAAGAGACACTTTCTCCATTTATGTGTGTTTGGCACGTAAAATTTCTAGCTAAAGCTGAGCATCTGCCAATAATTAAAAATCACATAGAGAAACCAGAATAAGTAAATGAGAAGAAAAGAAACTATGTATGTGTGAGTCAAGATTAGTTTTATGGTGAGTTTTAACAAATGTAGGAACATTTATAACTTCTGATCATGTTCATGTGGAAAAGACAGTGGGTGTATGATATATATTGTATTAAACTTTTCATTCTCAAGCCCCTTCTAGATGTGGGTGAAGAAGAAAAAAAAAAAAAAAGCCAAGGACATCACAGGTTTGTTTGTCTACAGTTCTGAAAAGCAGGGGACAGTTGTAATTACAGAGTAAAATAGAGCATTCATCCTGTCTCCTTTATCCTTCATTTTGTATACTGGACATACTTGAGCTGACTGAATAATTTAGTTTTATTTAAAGTGCTGGATAGAATGGAGTGCCTTTATACTGAGTAACTTCACTCACATATTAGAGAAGAATATGACTCGATATACAGGTATTTGAGATACTTAGATTTGAGCCAGTTGTAATAATTACACATGCCAGTATTCCATTACTGTGTTTTTAGTCCTTCTCCCTTCCCCCGGCCATGTGGTTCAAGAGCATTAGTTCAGGCTGCAGAAATGCTGAGCTTAGCTCTAAGGAAATGACAGCTTAGTAAATCAAGGGATCTCTTACCACTTGCTTTTTGTGGTTTTTATTTTTTTTATTTTTTATTTTTTATTTTTTATTTTTATTTTTTAATTTTTTTTGCTTATAGTGATGTTAGTTCTGAACCTCCATGTTTTGAGAAAAGATAAAAGGTCATTGAACATGCCCCTTGCTGTTCAGTGTTTGTCTCTAGCAGCGTCCTCCATCTGGAGCTTTGCCTTTCTGTTTAGAATGACCTATATTGACTCAAAGCTTTGATTAACATTTTTTTATATTCTATCTTTTTTCTTTCTTTACTGCCTAATTAGGTTTAAAAAGTTTTCGACAAAGTAAGACAGGGGCCTAATTTTTAAGATGGATCTTAGTAATTAGATAATGATGCCCAAAACAAGTAGGTTAATACTTCAAGAGTTTGCTAGAAGTTAGAGCATTAACTTGCCCTGGGAAAACCTAGGATAGACTGGAGTCTGTCCTGAAGGCCTGGGTTCATTTTTGCCTGGAGTCAGGTGCACAAATCTAGTAGTTCTTTACTTTTGTCTGAATTACCTAGGAATGTGACAAAATAATTTCTTGAAATGATTCTTGTTGGCTCTTTACGTTCCCTACTTATGGTGGGAAGAGGAGGTGAGTAAATTTCTTAATTCAGGGGTATTTGCCAGGCACTGGCCCAAGCATGGTAAAAAAGAGGATGATCTAGAACAGGTCCCCGACTAATGGAGGAACTGACGCGGACTGAATTAATAGACACATAATGTCAATAATGAAAGTGCTGTGAAGAAAAATCGAGGAGGGTGTAAGGGCAGGGAGAATGGTCACTGGCCAGGGAAGGTGTTCCAGACTGGGTCACGGGAAACCTCTCTGAGGAAGTGACAGTTGGTAGACATCACAATAAAACAGGAGAATGAGTGGGCAAAGATTGGGTTGTGCTCTGGTCAGAAGGAAGAGGAAGGACATGATCCTTAGGGAGGCTGGCCCTGTTTGTGGAACAGCAGGGCAGTGAGACTGGAACAGAGGAAATGAGGCAGAGAACAGTACGATGGGAGGCGGAAGGGAGGTGTGAACCAGATCACATGAGTCTGGGTTTTACTGAGCGGTGAGAGGACAGCAGAGAGTTCAGAGGTCGGAGGGTGATGTGGTCTGAGTTGCATTTTGGAAGGATCACTGTGGCTGCCTGGTAGAGAGTTTTTTGGTATTCGAAGAACAGAAGCAGTGAGCAAGTGAGGTGGTTAACAGTAGAGCTTGTGGGAGGTGGTTGGAATCAGGACATGTGTTGATCGCAGAGCGAGCAGGATTTACCAGTGGATTGCCTGCGGCGTGTGAGGAACGGCCAGAATCAAGCATACTGCTTACTGAGATGGGCAAAGTATGGGGGTAATCAAAGAGCCTTGTCAGGGACTGTGTGCATTTGAGACATCCTTTAGGCTCCAGCGGAAGTTGCTCAGTCGTTTCCAGCTTGGGGAGCGTTTAGACCTGGGATAGGAGCCTTGGGAGTCTTCATCGTGTAGTATTGAAATCTGTGGGGCTAGCTGAGTGCCTAGGGCTGGAGTATAGGTAGTAAATACTTCTTTTGTATTTAAAGGGTGGGGAGAGGAAAAGGAGCAGTGAAGAATGGGAAAGTGTCTAGTAAAGGGTAGAGAAAACCAGGGGAGTTTGATAACTTAAAAGACAAGGGCAGTTTTACAAAGGAGGGAGTGATCAGTTAACAGGACAGGGCTTTGAGCATTGGGTTTAGAAACTTGGAGGTCATTGGTGACCTTAAAGAATGATTCTTCTGGAAGAGAGGATTTTTCTGGAAAGGTGGGAATTTGATTGGAGTGGACTCAAGAAAGGGATGAAAAAAGAGAAAGTGGTAACTGGGAAACACACAGCTCTTAACAGTGAGTGCAATAGCTAGTATGGCAAAACCAGTCTCTTCCCTGTTTTAAAATTTTAGAATGGCTAACATCTGCAGCTGCGGGTTTGTAGATCCATCAGGAAATGGTATAATTGGAATAGGGGAAAAAAAGTCAATTTTTTCACATTGCCTTGGACTAGCATATATTTAGATCTGTATATAATTTTCTAGATCTGTATGCAACATAACTCCTCTGTCATCCTTGGTGTTTTCCGTAATGACTTTGAAATGCATGAAACTCTAAAAAGCTGTGTATTGATGTGCAGTTTATGAATATCTTTCATATGATTTGTCTAAGTTTCACTTTAGTGAGATCTTCGTTTTTCAGGAATCTTCTGGATTCATTAATAGTCTCTAGCAGGAACATGGGATAAGGTCTTTAAGGAAGCTGTTCTTTAAGAAAGGATTTCTGCTTTAAACCATGGTTAAAGTAAGATAAATAGTGCAAACTTTGTCCCGCAGCTTTCTGTACTATGCGTGCGCTTTGTCCACTAGAGGGTGGTGTGGGAACGAGAATGGAGTTCTGCCTTCCTGTGTGGGAGGGAGCACGGCGCACAGACTCTCTTCTTTGTTTCAATTCCCAGAGCTTAATGCCCAGGCAGAAAAAAGGAACAAAATGCCACGACCTGGTTTTACTTTATGCTTCTTCTCCCCTCTCCCCACTCCATCTGTAGTAGAATTGAAAGACAATACATGTAAAAAATCAATACCATTCCGTTAGACGAGTGATGACGGAGAGAAGGTATAACAGAAGAACACAGAATACTCATAGTGACATCAAAAACCAATGAAATACCTATGAATAAGCCTAAAAAACATATACAAAGCTTTTTTAGGGGGGAAATTAAAAGCAATTCAAAGAGGTAAAAGAAGACTTTAGAAAATGTAGGCAGATATTATGCTCCCAGGTGGAAAGCTATGGCATGTCAGTTCTCCAGTTTCATCTGCAAATTCCAGGTATTCCAATTAAAATTTCAACAGACAGTTATAAATAGGAGAGATGAATGGATTTTTATAACTCTTATGTGCAAAATACATTGCCCATTTTACTCAGCTTATATAGTTTTGTCCCTCCTGCCCCAGGGGGAGGGAAAGATGGGCTATTTTCTATATTATATATACTTAATATATATAGTAATATATATAATATATGAATGATAGCAAATAATAAAAATATGTAAATGATGTATAATATATAAATATATAAATATATAAATAATAACAAATAATAAAAATATATAAATAATAACAAATAATAAAAAGAGTGCTGACGTATAGCCCATGCCTTAAACATACGGATCTTTCAGTTCCTCAGGTTTACCAAGCTCACTTGCTACTGAGTCTTCACACACGCTGTTCCTCGGTTCCCCCTCCACCACTTTGACTAAATCCTAGTTGCCTCCCACTACTCACCTTCGAAGTCTCTGTTTATATTGTTCTCTCTTGGAGAAAACTTCCCTGACCAGGCTCGTATCCGTATTCTCTGCTTCTGTTAGAGCACACACCTGACAATGCCCTCTTTGTCTCCTGCAGGTGAGAGAGTTTAACGGTCAGCATTTTATTTTGGAGGAAGCAATTACAGGAGATTTTGCTTTGGTGAAAGCGTGGAAGGCAGACCAAGCAGGAAACGTGATTTTCAGGTAGTATGATGGTTTAAAAAAAAAAAAAAAATTAACAAATGCATGCCAGGAACTTTACATTTCCTAAATTATGATTAGAAAACAGTTATCTTGATGTGTTTGCTGTTTAAAAATTCACGTGAAAAGTAGCTTACAATCAAGCCCACAGGTCAGTGTGTGCATGATGTGGTGTACTTGGGGGAGTCTGTTCTGATTGGATGGTGCCCACATTGCACTGCTTGGTAGCTATTTTGAATCAATTTACCCTTGTGTATAGTCACGTACAAACTATTTTTTTCCATGTGTATTTTAGTTGCCAGGACAAGTTACAGGGTTGAGACATACTTAGCAAATGTGAGAAAAAGCACACAATTGCATTTAATTTTTTATATTGTTATTAATATGCATTACCTAAAATGTCTAAATTTTTTTGATATTCCGGAAAGATGTTGCTAACAACCATTTAGGTCTGTTCTTTTCCAGTCCTGTTGGTGTCTACTAGGAAATACTTAAGTAGGTTTTATCTGAAAAGTTGATTAATCTTGATGGTGCTAAACTTTCATTCTGTTACTTGGATAGCCACAGATATTAAGCCATAGGCTTAATGGATTTCAAAGTCTTTTGATTACCCTGAGCATACTAAATACCAAGTATTTAGTATGTTGGATTTATACATTATATGGTTGTTTTGAAAATTGTACCATCTTTGAATATACATGTACAAGTCTTGAAGACTTTGCCTGTTAGCTTACAGAAATAGTTTTCTTTCTTATAATATGGTCGTTTACTGTTAGTAATAATTTTTATCTTTACTGAATCCACCTCTGGTGAGATCACAGTTAAATTCTCAGTGACTATTCTCATGTTTTTGTTCATTTCTGAAGCTCTTATATGATATTAATGCTGTATTTGATTTTTTTTAATTCAACCAGGTTTTGATTACAACTGATCTTGGCAGTTACACATTTTGCATCATGCCTGCCTTACTTGACACCTTGGTGTAATGTTTGCAAAGTTTAGTTGCATTTTATTTTATTTTTTTAAATATTTTATTTATTTATTTGACAGAACGAGAGATCATAAGTAGGCAGAGATTCAGGCCGAGAAAGAGGGGGAAGCAGGCTCCCCACTGAGCAGAGAGCCCAGTGCTGGGCTAAATCCTAAGACCCTGAGACCATGACCTTAACCCACTGAGGTTTAACCCACTGAGCCACCCAGGCGCCCTAGTTCAGTTGCATTTTTTAAAAAGATGAATGAAATTGTATAGAAGCAAATGGAAATGAATTATCTAAACTATTTCCATGAGTTTATCATGTGTTTGGTTGCCTGGCTCTGTTATCTGAAGACTGAATTGACTGAGCCTGTGGTTACTGATAGGAGATGAGACTGCTCTTCAGCAATGGTCAAGTGACTCAGATTCTTAAGATTCTGATTTCTAGGGTGACCTTCACTGTTAATGGAACAATTGGTAAAAGGTCTTTCTAGGCCATTGTTTGGGCAGCCCTGCACACCTTTGCCTCTGGCCACACTGCCAGAGCTTTAGATGCTGGACATGCTGGATGAATCCAGCTTAGCAACCTGTGACAGTACCCAAGGACTTCTGTCTCAGGGACACACCTGTCTTTATATTTATCCTTGAATCTAAGTGAGATAAACATTGGTGGCCTAAAAACACTGGTAAAAGAGAGATATAATTCATTTCCCTTTATCAAATAAGCATTTTTTTTTATCAGCTTACACTCTCAGAAACAAACAAAAAAAAACATTAAAATTTTTATGGATGGCAGTGAGTGATGTATTAATTTAAAAACTTGAGTGCAAAATCATCAGCAAAATTGGCACTTTCTGGAAATTTTTACACCTCAGGGTCTAATGTGGGTGTTGTACTTCAAAAAATTTCATTAGAGTGTGGTCCCCCGGAATGATCTTTGTAGATGACTCACACATTACCAATGAATGTTTCATTTTATTTCAGCAATAGGTTTCTCTTTAATAGATATAATTACTATACCTTCCCTCATATAAAGTACTGGGTACTTTTTTAATATTTAACAAGAGCAGGCTTGGTGAAATATATAACTGTAGAAACAAAGTGAGATCCCAGTTAAAAGATTTAGGCAAATTAGTTTTAAATAGAGTAGCTTTATTAATATCTATTTTATCTTTCTGTATGTGATCTATATGTTGAATATGAAAAACAGTCCCTCTTTCCTTCAACTCCATAGAACCTGTGATTGAGTTAAGTGGCCATTGCTTTTATTTATAAAATTATTTTAACACTTATGGAAAATATGATACATTCTTTTAAAAGTTCCATAGATTTTTAGTTTATAGAAATTCTTTTAATCTATAAAGCTAAGAGAAACTCTTCTTATTTTTGGTCTTCTTTTCCCACTTTCCCCAACTCCTAATATAGGAAAAGTGCAAGAAATTTCAATTTGCCAATGTGCAAAGCTGCAGAGACCACAGTGGTAGAGGTAAGAAAAGAGGTTATTTCTGCTTTCCAGAGGTTGCTTTTTAAGCTTGCTGTTATGTATTAGTTCAGAAAATATATAACCGTTCTTTTGTCTTCTGGAGGGCAAACAATGACTCCTTTTAAATTTTGGATATCTAAGGATTCTATTTAAATATGTATTAGTGGAGGGACACAATGAGGTGACTCCATAGGTTAAGCATCTACTTTCAGCTCAAGTCATGATCCCCGGATTATGGATCAAATCCCACATCAGGCTCCCTGCTCAGTGGGGAACCTGCTTCTCCTCCTACCCTGCTGCTCACTCTCTCTCTGTCTCTCTGGCAGATAAATAAATAAAATCTTAAAGAAATATTTGTGATAATTGAAATTTTACTGTAACATTGGCTTTCTGCTTGGGTAGGGGCTCACTGGAATGTTCTCTTTGGGATCAAGCCATGAGACTGGTTAGCTTATAACAGTCCTTTAGTACTTGAATAAAATAGGACTCCTTGGGTAAAATTATAAGATGAATTTTTATATATAGAATCCCAGAAGAATAGTTGAATTGTATCATTATCTTACTGTGTTTGATACTATTAATTCTTTAAGGAAGAAGGAGTGTAGTACAAGTAATTGCTTTGATTTGGTTCTGTTTGGAGCATTTGAATTAAGGAACTAAGTGGCTCTTCTTTGGACATCTCATGGTGTGGGAGATACTTCACTAATTCTAGAGCCTTTCTAGGGCTGCAGCTCTGGGACAAAAATAGGTGGCTTGCTACCCAAACATGCCATTTTGTTTATATGTATTTGAACCTGAAAGGAGACTTCAAAATGATTCTTAACTTGAGGCTTTGAGAATCACCCTGGAACCAAATTTTCATGGAAGTTTGAGATAGCTTGTCTTTGGGAGAGCTTTATAGGAACCTGTTATGGGATCTGGAAATGAGAATATATGTTTGAGGTTTTTCTCATGATGGTAGTGTTACTGTATGTGGCATCTGACACCTTGCATACTTTTTGGCCAAGGTAGTATCTCATAGGGGCAGCATAGTGGTATTTTTGAAAAATCAAATGTTAGAATTCTATTCCTCTCTTGAATAGTGAAGTATGTTATTTTTAAAGTTCTGGAGGATGTGGTACTTCCAAACCAGGCATGGTGGTTTCTTCTGAATTGGCTTTTGTGTATTTTCTGCATTCAAAATGGACAATGTGGTTTACTCTCACTGTGTAATTTATTTTTTTTAATTTATTAAATCATCTTAATGACCTGTCCATGGCACATCTACACACTACCCCTGAAAAAAAGCCTATAACCTAGCTTAAAATAATTGGTAGTTTAACCATGTTGATTTTACGTGCTTCTGTAACTCTTCCTGGAACTAACATTCCTTCTCTGAATACCAAGGGCATTATGCATGTTCCTGGCTGAAGTTCTTTTTTTCTTCTTCTTTTATAATCTGGTTCTTTTCAGCCAATCTTATTTCTTCTAAGAACAGAAAATGACCCTCTAGTGTCTGAGAATCACTGTAGATAACTAGAAAAGGGAGGAGTTGTTTTTTGTTTTGTTCTTTTGTTTTTGTTTTGCATAAGAGATGGGGAGGTCACTTCCCTTAACGGAGCCTGTAAATATGGTAAAGGCTAGCCCCCTCCTTCTCTGAGAACAGACATTGCTATCTGTGGCTGTACTCTTTTCTGCTAAACATAGACTCACTGTGGGATCCTTTTCAATACAGTGTTTCCCTTAGCTACTCCCAATTGACTATATCTGCAATGTCCAGCATGGTGGCCACTAGCACATGTGATGTTTAAAAATTAAATTAATTAAAATTAAGATAAAATTCATTTTCTCTTCAGTAGCTGCATAGGGCTAGTGACTACTGTCAATGATAGTGTCAACACATAGAACATCATCACTGTGAAAATTTGATTGGACAGAGCTTAGTTTTGATGATCAAGAGGAAATCTAATTTGTCACTCTATCTTAGGAATCTAAGCAAAACAGCTTTTAGGTAATGGATTATCCTAAGCTCCATGGTAGAAGAGGTCTATATGCTCATAACTTGAGTTATAAAAACTGTGTTCTCAAAAAAGGAAAATCATTTGGAATTGGGGATGGGAGTATTTTCTGATATGACGAGTCCATTTTGACTGTGACTTTTGTATTATTCTGATACTGGTGAGTACTCTGGACCTCCAGCTCCTCCTGTTTGCTGTGTTCTGTGCACTGTGTTACCTGCCTGGACCTCCTGGATTCTCTAATTCTCTTCTGTTCTGTCCTGCTTTATTTGATGCTGATCTTAGTGGGATGGATGATTGTGAGCTGGTTTCTTCAGTGTGGTATCAAACAGGAATCTTCAGAGATCATCAATTACCCACATTTTTTCCTGCCTTCTAGTTATTAACAATAATAATAGCTACTGTTAATCAAGTATTTATTATGTGTTAGTCACTGCTATATTCTTTATGTACATTATTGTTGTTGTAATCCTCATAATAATCTTATAAGGTAGGAACCAGTATTATCCTTATTTTACAGAAAAGAAATTTAATGTACAGAAAGGGTTAAATATGTGACCTGATGTCACACAGTTAACACAGCTAGGTAGACCCAGAATTACAGAGAGATTGATTCTAGGTATCTTCTCTTTTCCATTATTTTATGAAATACACTCAAATCATCATAAATGGGTGATTTTTCAAACTTTTTGAAAGATACTGAATCTCTGGAAGTCATCCATTTCAATGATAACTACTAGAATCAAGCAGAGAGCTCTTTGGCTAATTTATTCCTCTCTCCTATTCTTCCTTGCCAGTCATCCTGATCATGGTCTTCTTCTCCTCCACGACTATGGAGCTGGCTTTGAGAAAAGCGTGTCCTGGGATCAGTAGCTCTCTAGGTCCGTTCAGTCTTCACCTCAGTTCATTCTATCTTGTAGCCTCTGTGAACCTTGCAGAGGTTCACGTATTTCCCTTAAATATGGTGAATGTCTGTTCTAGTATTTTCAGACAGTCAAAAAATATTTTTGAGAACTCTCAGCTCATCTCCTCTCTCTTCTCAAAGAGGAACTAGAGGACTTTTCTGAAGCAGAGCCTAGATTCCAGCCTGTCTTCCGAAGCTCTGGGCTGCTCTGTAGTGCAGCGTCTTTGCAGCCTTTTTGCCCCGTTTACGTCCTGTGATTTGATTTTTAAGGAGGGTAGAACTATAAATGTCAATAATACTAATAATGATAGTTCCCTTAGGCATCCCAAAATTGTTTTTGGCCTTAGAAGCAGAGTGACAAAGGAACATACAATCGTCTCTTGCTTTTTTTTTTCTCTTTCGTTCATCGTTTCTTCTCTAATTAATTTACAGTTAGTGTTTTCTGTCAAGAAGTAAACCAGGATGTTTATATCTTGAATTAAAGGGAGTATCCAGTTTGCTCTCAATATGAGTTATTTCCAGTTTCTCTGAGAGGAATATTCCTCCTTTCCAGAACACGTTTCCCTTTCCAGTCGTATAAAGCTAATAAGGTGACTGAGTGTGTCTGTTTCCCCCTTTAATAAAATCGATAGGAAGATTGCATTCATGTTTCTTAAAGCCTGCAGCCACTTGTGTGCTTCACCTCAAAGTTGTGATCTGGTGAGTGCCCACTGTACCGCCCGCCCTGCCTGCCATCACCCCCTTAAGGAACTGGGTGGCTACTGGGAAAAACAATACAAGTGGGTGCACATGTTGGCACACATGGCAGAAAGATGTTTCTCTTTTCGGCCCAGACAGTGATATTTTTAGACCTCCGTCTCTTTGAGTGGGTGCAGTCGTCTTCCCTGATAAACTTCACAAGTTTAAGTGCAAAACCAGCCAGGGAATGACTCTTGGCATTGCATTCTGTGTGTATAATGAGAAGTGAGGACTGTCCTGTCTTCCTAAGGGAACTCATTTGGGTTGTGGAGGGGTCTTCTTATCCCTCAATTCCCCGTGAGCCCCTCTGCCAGTCTCCCTGGGTGCCTATCCCACCACTTTGGATTTTCCTTGGAAGTGACCTGTTTCTGCATTTTTTAAAAAAGCACCTTATAATAGAAAACCCAGGGGGAGGGGTTGGAGTGCTTCAGTCAGGAGACTGTGGAGCTTTTGTCTCCTGCAAGCAGCCTGGCATGCCTGCTCTGTCAGAAAAGGTCGTCTGACTCAGCCACGGAAGGCTCTAGAGGCTGCCTGAGCCGGAAACAACCCCGCTGGTTTCATCAGGGTTGTGCCGTGGCCGGTGTTAGAGGGCAGCACAGTTTATACCGAGCCTCTTCTCTTTTAGCTGATTTCAGCTTTTAGTTAAAACAGTATATTTATGATCACAACTTGAATAGAATTATTTTTATGTTATTGACATTATGGTATATTTGCATATTTGCATATGAAAGACTTGCTTCGTGCAACTATTGCGTGGGTATAGCCCATGTGGGTTAAGAAGCATAATAACACATTGAACACCTGTGAACCCATCTCAGGTGAGAGTTAGAAGATTGCTCGTATTCCTTCTCATCTGCCTGGGTCTCGTGTAGCCCTCACCATTATCAGGAATGTGGTGTTTTATCAGTCCCTTTAAAAAAAATGTACTAAGTCATAAGGTACGGACATATTGAAATTACTTCCCAGAGTGCTCTCCTAAGACTTGTGTGAGAAGAAGCAAGCTTTGGGAACTGTGACTTCTGGGTTCTGTGCTAATGCCTGGCACATGCCATCTCTCCTTAGGAGATTAACTGGAGGAAAAAATGGCATGTGTGCCTGTCTGCCAAGCAGACATGTGTCATTTCTGATTGATGGGTGAGGAAGGGTGAAGATTAATTGCAGTATAAGTGGTATTAAAAATTTTTTGTTTTTGATGTTTGTTATGAAGAATGATGAACCTGTGCAACAGTAAACAGAAGACGATAGTGAAGCCCCAGGAGCTCATCCCTCAGCGGCAGTGACTGTCAGCCCATGGTCACGCCCGCCTCATCTACATCCCCTTGTCCCTGTTTCTCCTCCTTTATCATCTGTAAAGAAATACCAGATATTATATCTCAACCCCATTTTAGGGAGAGGCACTTTTCTAGCTTCTGGAAGTCCAGCAGTGACCAGAGACACACCTGTTCTCACAGAGCTTACAGTGCTGCTCAAGATAGACGTGTGGTATGTAAGGGAAGTATGCAGTATGCTGTATGTTGATATGTGTGAAGGAAAACAAACAAAATGCCTGAAGAGTCACATGAAATGTCAGGAGAAGAAACTGAAGTTTCAGATAAGGGTCAGTGAAAGGCCTTCTGAGTAGAGACCCGTAGGAGGTCAGGACACCAGCTCTGCAGCTCCCGGAGTGGGAGCAGTGTAGGTGGTAGGAGTAGCGGTGGAAAGGCGTGTGGGGAAAGTATTCCTGGTGGCTTTGAGGACGAGGGAGGACCTACTCTCCCTTGTTCGTTGCAGGGTGGTAGGCTGAGGAGCCTCCCATTAAGGCAGCTTTCTCCAGGGGCAATAGCAATGTCTCCTTCTGAGGCTACGGGAAATAGGATTTGTATTTTTAGTTCACTTTGTAATAATGCCCAAGAGATGATTAGGCATAAGTCTGGCTTTAAAACTCTGAGATGAATGGAGAATGGTTCTAAGATTGGAGCCTCCTGGCTCTTGTGACTCTCTGGCCTTGTTTGGAGAACTTTGCATTGATAACTCCTCGTGAATTATCTTAGCAGAAGTGATCAAACTGGTTGTTACTTCACTTTACAATTAGAAGGTTGGAACACAGTGGATTTTAGTGACATGACTTAATCACTTCAGTGGATTCTGTGAACATTTAATCTCCACCAAGCAGACCAATTAATGTATCCATGTTTTTAGAGACTTTGGTTATCTTCCTTCCTGCTTTAGAGAACACAGAAATGCCTGAGGGATAAACATAATTCCTTTCCTCGTAAGTGTCTTTTATTCTTAATCTTGACATTGCTAATGCCTTTTGATATTAAGGCTTTTAAAGCAGTAAAACTCATAACTTTTGCAAGAGACTGTAAAAAGAAAAAACATAGTTATAAACAGAAAAAAATTAAAGCTTCTCTCACATAAGACAAGCACTTCTAACCAGTTAAGAGACTTCATTAGACAGACTCAGTTTGGAGCACACAGTATCTTTAGGCAGGCTACTAGTGGTCACCCCTGTGAATTCATTCACACACACAAATCTCTGATTGATATGTGAAAACATGATACTTACGAGAAACTGAGTAGACTGTCAAGTTGGACATTGACAGTGTGAGACATAAGATGCTAAGTATCTCCTACTGCCCGTAAGTATTTACCTGGTAAAACTCTACTTCAGTTAGATAACTAGAATGAGGACAGCAAGAAGCTATTACTTTATCCACCTGGGCCAGTTGAATTGAACACTTGACACAAATTCTTCTTTCAAAAGGGCAGGGAGGAGGCCACCTGGGTGGCTCAGTGGGTTAAGCCTCTGCCTTGGGCTCAGTCATGATCTCAGGATCCTGGGATGGAGCCCCGCATCAGGCTCTCTGCTCAGCAGGGAGCCTGCTTCCCCCTCTCTCTGCCTGCCTCTCTGCCTACTTGTGATCTTTCTCTCTGTCAAATAAATAAATAAAATCTTAAAAAAAAAAAAAAAGGGCAGGGAGGGGTGACTGGGTGGGTGGCTCAGTGGGTTAAAGCCTCTGCCTTCGGCTCAGGTCATGATCTCAGGGTCCTGGGATCGAGCCCCACATCAGGCTTTCTGCTCAGCAGGGAGCCTGCTTCCCCTGTCTCTCTGCCTGCCTCTCTGCCTACTTGTGATCTCTGTCTGCCAAATAAATAAATAAATAAAATCTTATAAAAATAAAAAGGGAAGGGAGAGGTAAGAGAGCTACTTGATTCAATATAGAAAGAACAAATTACCTTCTTTCCTCCAACTCTCATGAACCCTGGCAGAATGCAGTGGCTTGCCCTGGTGTTAACTTTGGGGATGGTTGTGGTAAGCAGTGGGTATCATTTACATTGCTTTTTGGTTATAGACCTGTTAAATTATGTAATATCTTTTTTAAAAAAAGATTTTATTTATTTATTTGACAGAGATCACAAGTAGGCAGAGAGGCGGGCAGAGAGAGAGGAGGAAGCAGGCTCCCTGCTGAGCAGAGAGCCTGATGCAGGGCTCAATCCCAGGACCCTGGGATCGTGACCGGAGCTGAAGGAGAGGCTTTAACCCACTGAGCCACCCAGGCGCCCCTATGTAATATCTTTTAATTTATATTTCTTTCTCTCATAGTTTTTTAGTTGTAAGATTTTATTCATGCTTTACATTTCAGTTTATAATTATTACTGAACTACTCTTGAGAGAGATACCTGTAAGTTTCTTATGCTACAAATTTAGCCAGGTATGCAGTCTTTTGACAGATAAGATGATAATTTCCTTACACAGCTGAACTGACTGAACTGATCAACTCTACTTACTTCAAAGTAATATTTAAAGATCATTTATGATTATTAAAGACTATTGAATTTTTATGAAATGCTACATGGGTTTGAAAATATATGAATGCTAATGAAGATATATTTAATGAAGACAAATTGTAGTTGCGTGTTTTGGCAAAAAATAACCTCAGTAGGAGAATTACTATTATGTTAACTCTGTCCACCAAAGAAGCAGTAAATATTTTTTTTAAAAATGGACTTGGTGAATGCCTGGTGATAACTTTACTGCTTTCTTTCTTCCTTTTTTTTTTTTTGCATACTCTTATAGATTACTAAATATAATTCTTAGACTAATGACCATTTACATCCAGAAGAATAGCAGAATAGAAACATGGTTTATTGATGATAAAAATATATTAAATCAAGTGCTAATCCTGACATTTTATTTCTTGTTGCTTGGTAACAATGTAGCAGCCATGTGAGAGAGTTCCATTATCTCAGGTACAATGGACTTCATTGCATTGTGGGGTAGAAATACCAATTACAGCAAGTCATTCGTATGCCATTATCCTTACAAAATTTTGGTTCTATTTTTTAATGTTAGTGCAGAGATCCTGAAAGTCATTTAATAACACATGGATGGATATTTTATTTTGATGGATTGGTGACTTTTATTCTATTTTTGGCCTTTTGATTTTGTGTCTATTTATAATTTTTGAGGGTTCACAAATTTGCATTTTACCAACTTGTGCTGTATAAACTTAGACGTTTACATTTTACTATAAGTATGTATATTCTAAAGGATGCTTCATTAACTCTAAGTGAACATTTTTTATCCATGACCACCTAGGGAGGGGAAAAAATATCTGGGCAAAATTTTTTGTCTCATGAGAAATAATCAGGGTATATTCCTCATCCTTCTATAATACAAAACATTCCTAGTTTAGTACCTGCTTCAGGAAAAAAAAAAAAAAAAAAAAAACACCAAACCCTGTGGAACCAGTACAATTCATGTTAAATGAAAGACTGATTTATATTTTATGTAACTGTGTATGTTCTATATACTGTTAGCTCACAGTTATTATTTAAAAGGGTTGCAGAACTTTAGCCCATGGCCTCTTTTTGTACCACACAGAGTTGAGAATGTTTTTATATTGTCAAAGGGTTATTAAAAAAAGAAGGTTATGTGGCAGAGTCCACAAAGCCTGATGTATTAACTGGACTTCAATGAACAAGTTTGCAGACTCTTAATGTATAGTATGGTTTTCATTTCTGTAGTCTGAATATCTTAAGTGTCACTCAGTATTATTTCTAAAAAGACCCAAGGGGTTCAAGTAGAACTGAAATAGACTAAACTGCAAAAAAAAAAAAAAAAAATCAATGGAAAATTAAATTGAATAATAAGAATTTGTGTGGTAGTGAAATGAATGTGCAGTTTGGCAGGTCTTTCTTGGGGCAACCATAATGAAAGGAATATCAGATAAAACAACTTATGTATCTGTCTACGGTTGTTACAATTTCTTTGAAATCTCAATGCCTTTGTCCGTAAATCTGACTTTTGTATTATCATGAATCAACGGACTGATCCTATTAGAAGCATCTCGCCTTGGGGCACCTGGGGGGCTCAGTGGGTTGGGGCCTCTGCCTTCGGCGTGGGTCATGATCCAAGAGTCTTGGGATCGAGTCCTGGGGTTGAGCCCTGTATTGGGCTCTCTGCTCAGTAGGGAGCCTGCTTTCTCCTCTCTCTCTGCCTACTTCTCTGCCTGTTTGTGATCTCCGTCCGTCAAATAAGTAAATAAAATCTTTAAAAAAAAAAAAAAAAAAAAGAAGCATCTTGCCTTTTCCTGCCTGTTTGACTTGTCTTATTCCTGAGGGCTAGTTTCTTATGTCTGTAGCGCAGCCAGGTGAATGTCGGTACCTCAGGACTTCTCTAGCCGGAGCCATGCAGCTGCAGCTCCCGCTGTCTGGCTGGAGTTGGAGTCATCCTGGGTTCCTGGCATTGGGAGGGACCCTACAGCCCTGGGCTTTCATCTTCTCTGGAGCTGTACCCTCTGCTTCCCGGAGAGCAGGAGGAAGAGAAGTAGAGAGACTTTGGGCATGGTGAGGCCGATTTTCTCAGCCTTTCGAACTCTGGCTTTTAGCTTCCTGTTTTCTTTTTAGTCAGAAACACACTTAGGATTTGTCTGGTTATTTCTTAACTTGTTGGTAAGGTAAATTGGGAGATCAGGGACTAAACCAGGGCAGCCCTGTGCTTTCTTGTACAGCACTGGTCCTCAGAAGCGATAGAGAAGGCTGGAACCAGCCTTATGTATTCTGGTGACAAGAGGCAAAAGTCAGTTATGTTAGATAGATTTACTTACCTCCTCTTTCCTGTAAACAGAAGCTCAGAAAATTCCATACCTAGGTGGCATTTCTGCAGTAGCATACATTTTATATCACTTACTGTTTGTGTCATGCTGTGTGTTTTTCAAAGTACTTTCACATACATTCACTCATTTCATCTTATCACCAGATGACATAGGAGGAGAGGCACTTTTGTTACAACATTACAAAGGAGAAAACTGAGATATGGGTAGGTTTCTAGGACTAGATCACTAGGAAATTGAATGATCTAAAGAAAAAGACTCTTGGAAGACTTGGTTGAAGTCCTGACTTTCCAAGCTCCATCTGCCATTGGCAGGCTATGACGACTACCAAGGCTTTATTTTTGAGATGCTTATCAGTAAAAATTGTAAAATTGAAAATGTAGGTAGGTAGGTATGTGGGATTTTACAGGAGGTAGGACTTCAGCACAAATGACAGGGTCATGGTTGTAGCATGGGTCCTGTGTGTAGAATGGGTTTTACGATGGCACGAAGGGAGGCAGGGTGACTAGTGAGGAGATGACTGCACTGTCCAGGCAAGAGGTGATGGTGGAGTGCAGGTGGGAAAGGGAGGCGAAATCGAGGTAGACAGTATTATGGGAGAGGACTCCATCAGACTTGCTGACTCACTGGTTATGGGATGCTGGGTAGAGGAAAGGCAGAGATTAAAATAACTCCTCGACTTGACTAGAGCAGTGGTGTGCCACTTCCTGAGATAGGAAACCTGGCAGAAGGGGAAACAAGGGTTCTGCTAGGGGTGAGTTGGCTTTTTTAGGCATTCAGGTGGTAACTTTACAGGTGTCCCTGGACACGTATGTACGGTGCTCAGTGAAGAGGTCTGGAAAGGGTTATGCTATTGGGAATGATCTACTTGTATTTGATAATAGTCATGGAATGGGGAAGACCCCTTAGCGAAAGAAGTCCTGGGACTAAGCCCTTAGGAGTCTCAGTCTCAGAGTCTCAGAGTCTCTTTGTTTTTGTTATTTCTTTTTATGAACAGAATCTGAGATTCAGAATTGTATCTTTGTCTCTCACTAGCATTGCGACTTGGGACAAATTACTTTAGAATTTGAGCTTCTTTATAGTATCTCCTATCTGCCCATTTCATGGAGAACATGTGGCAAAGGGCATTTGAATATATTTTCTAAACCTCTCAAGTGCTATGTGCTCACCTTGATCCCTCCTGCTGCTTTAGTCAGTAAACCTCAGATGACTGCCAGTGTTCTCATTGACCCAGTGAGGATGACTTTGGAACTCTGTGTAGTGGGTGGCAGCTGGCAAGGCTCACCCTCCTTATCCTTGCCATGTCTTCCAAATTTCTTGAGATCAAGGGAATGAAAATTCCGTAACATCCCCAATTTCTAAAATCTTAGCCTAGTTACCAAAAAACTAGCCTAGATTGTACTTCAAATATATTGTTAACTTTAATCTTCAGTAAATTACGTAATATTGAAGGCTTATTAAAATCAACCTGAATATGTTGATCTTTTCATTCAAAAACTGTGATGACTTTTAAGGGGAATGTCATGGACACCTTGAAGAAAGGAAGGTTCTTATAAATCTGTCAATAGCATAAGTTGCATATGCTCAAAAATTGATGACCTGTCTTAGCTGTCGGGTTTTAAATGAAGCGTTAGTTAATGACTTACTTAATCTCTTTTTGTACTTTGGTCCGAAGATTTCAAATACTTTGACTTGGGTTGAAAACTGAAGTTTGTTCCCTGAGGAAATTGGCTTGTGTTGACTATCCAGCTTGACTTCTTTTGAATGAAAGTAACATTTATTATTCTTTTGGAAGCAGGAGAAACAAAATGAATAAAGAGGGACTCAGATATTCATGGATGATTTATGTTCAACCATGGGCACACCACTGCCTGCAAACACCAGACGGACTAAGTGTTTAAAAATAGATACTTTCCATATTCCTTAGGATGGAGCACACGGTTCCATAGAAATAAGTAAGATTGCAGGTGTGTTTTCAGTGCTTCCTTATGAAAGCTTTGACTTATTGAATTTTTACAAACTCATGAAAAAAAAAGTATGTCTCATTTTGTTTGTTTTTAGAGGAAAAGGTTTGAAACAGTTGCTTAATTTGGGAAAAATAATGAAAGATTAGAAAACAAGTTATTAGAATAACTTAACTGCTAGAAAGTAATGGTGTTCTGCTCTGTGGTTCATTCCATGACAAAACCAAGACCACTCAGGTCCAAGAATGTAGGTCAGTTCTTCCATTCAGAAACTTAACATTAGGACGTAGTTTCTGTCACTAAATAACTAAGTCCACATTTAATTTCTTTGAAGAGAATTTTAGTTCCAAATCCTATGGGAGGGAATTTAAACAGGAATGTGAAGAACTCTGGTATGTTTTTCGTGCTTTCTGTGAAAAGGAGCTGGGTTATTCATTTAAAGAAGCTATTTTAGTTTCTTAATAATTGGGGGGAAAGGATACAGGTTTTGCCTTGTATTGTGAAAAAGTTCTTTTCAGTTTCGAATTTCATTTTAGATTTTGGAAAAGCTTTGCTGGCATAGACAAAACTTGGGGAAGAAAAATTCATCGTTACCAAACTCAGAAAAATAACAGGTTGACTATTAAAAGCTACGGGATTAAAGCTGTTGAATTTGAAAGTTTTTGTATAATTTAAATTTCTCTCAGTTTGAGGAATTTGTTCGTCATTCATTTTGAGAGTTAGCATCTCAGAAGTGGAATTAGACCTTTAGAAATAAAGGAAGTATTAAATAGAATTTTAAAAGCAGTTCTATAAATTCATTCCTGCTACAAAAGGTTTTTTAGCCAAAAACTTATTAACTTTTCCCCCAGTGCTTTTGGCATTATGTTTGCATCCAAGAAGTTTTTATTTTTCTTCTTTGTTGGTTCCTATTTTTTAGTATACAGAGTAGCATTTTACATGCAGATTGATGAAAACTAGGTTTTATAAAAATGTAGGAAAATAATAGAATGGAAAGCTTTTCTTCATGAAATTCATTCCTAGGAAGTAGAAGGGGCCATAGAATGGTCTAAGTAGAATGAATACAGCTAAGGTATGCCTTACACAGAGTGCAGTAGACTCTGTCCCTGAAATATTTCCAGCACTGAAAATAGCAGGTGAAGGAGTTACAGACTTGTAATAATACAAATAACAACAGAGGGAACAAGTACTGTTTATGCCATGCCCTTAAGTGCAGAGCACTTTACATCATCTGTTATAATTATCCATTGAGTTAAGTTTTATTATCCTTACTTTACAGAGGAGGGAAATGAGGATAGGGAAAGATTTTATCCAAACATATTTCTTTCTGCCTCCAAAGCTGATGTGCTTAAGCAAAAGTAAAGGGTAGATGTATTTTAAGGTACATTTTGTTTTATACTTTGCAGTATTAACATTTTATTTTAGTTTACTACTAAACTACTGGCAGGGTCGTAGATCTTTAGTGAATTGAATTTTTTAGTCAACTAAATATAGCTGCAGGACAAAGTGAATGCTTCCATAAACACAAAATTAGAAATCATTCAGTATATTAACCTCTTAAAACTTTTAAAATAAGATGGTCCCCTAATAGCTATAAAATGAGAGCCTTCACATTTGGGGAGCTACAATGGTTTTCCTCCAATGAGAATGAGGTGGATTAGTGTTATACAATGGTCCGATTCTAAGAAATTTTACGATTCTATATAATAACTATTGGCAATGATTAGTTACTTAAAAACTACAGACGGCCCCCCTCCCCATCCATAGCTTTACTCTGCACAGTTTCGGTTACCTGTGGTTCGTTGCCGTCTAGAAGCAGATGACCCACCTTCTGACGGTCAGTAGTAGCCTAATGCTACATCAAAATGCCTACATCATTCACCTCACTTCATGCTATCATGCAGGGGGTGACTATAGTACAATATTTTGAGAGAGAGAGAGACCACATTCACATAACATTTATTACAGCGTAGTATAATACTTCTATTTGATTATTAATTGTTATTAATCTCCTACTATGCCTAATTTAGAAATTAAACTTTATCATGGTAAGCATGTATAGAAATATACATGTATATAGGGTTTGGTACTGTCTGTAGTTCATGCATCCACTGGGATTTTGGAACACATCCCTCACTACTGTAGCACTTCCGGTTTCTTGGCTGGCATCTGAGGAGCCTGGAAGTCACCAAGCCTGTCCTTACAATAAGAAAAACACCGAACAAACTGAAAATCAGCAGTGTTTCTTATAGATTCATCAGGGAATTGAGGTTGCAAGGAAAACCATTGCCTCCAAAATGGGGACAAACAGGCTGATACAGAGAATTATAGCATACTGGAGGAGAAACCGAGGAGCAAAAATCTCTCTGGGAACCAACACTCGGGTAGGAAACCCTAAACTAACTGATGAATTGCTGGAGGCTCAGTGTGTACAAGCCTGAGAGTTAAAAACTCTGAGGTGGCCACATCTTGGGTGGGGTAGGGCGTACTTGCCTGGGTTTTACCTCCAGGATTTCTAGCAGATTCTTCCAATAAACACTGGAGAAAAATCTTATGCTTCTGGCAGGAGGAGGGGGAAGTAGCCATTTTGAAATAGACCTAGAGTATTCTCATTATCTTCTTCTTGACAAGGCCTGCCTTCAAGAGGAACATTTTCACTGGAGCCTAACTGACCTGGGGAAAAGGAAATACCCAACTCCAGTTCTTTCTAGCCTTCCAGGTATGGGAAGGGGAATGACCAACCCTGTCCCCCTTTCATCTTCCTGTCTCTCTTAAGGAGAGAGAAACCACAAAATTGAGAGTCACTAGTGAAGGTCACACTAGTTGGGGGGCAAAGTCTCACTAGAAGGCAGACCTAGTCACAAAACTGGATGCTTCCCTGGCTTCCCTACCTTCACAGTAGTTCCCACACAGTAAAGTTCCTATATTATGATAGGGAAATACAACAGAAAGATCTTCCTACCTCGGACCTTATTTTAGAAGCAGTCTCCAGGGAAATCTAGAGACAACAGAGGACACAAAAAAACAAGGACATCACAGAAAAATTTAGCCTCTGACACCTACAGCGACAGCAAACAGTAAATACAACCTGAACGCCGGCTCACCATAAGGGCCTGTTTACCTCAGGTTCATTTACCCAGTACATCATGTCTGGCTTTCAACAAAAATTTTTAAAGCATACTAAAGGCAAACAACACTGTTTGAAGAGGAGAACCCACTTTTACTATAAAGACAGATAGATTAAAAGTGAAGGGGTAGAGAAAGAAATTCCATGCTAACACTAATCAGTCACAATAACCGTGAAATAGCTCTATTCCCCTTGGACAAGCAGATTTCAGAGCTAGGGATATTATCAGGAGTAGAGAGACATTCCATGATGACAAAGGGACTAAGTCTTTATGAAAACATAACAATCCTCAGTGAGCGTGCAGTGGCAGTTGGTTTTTGTTCCTGATATTTCCCCCCCTATTCCCAGTACTCGCCTCGTCTTGACGTCTAGAGATACCAGCACTAGCTGCCCATGCCATCTTTTAGCTTTTTGGACCCCGGCTCTGTGAAGCCCCTTTCCCAAGCACCAGTTCTAGTCACTGCTTTTGTTCCCTCTTGGACTTACTAAGTTGGTGTCACCTCCATGCTTTTTTGCCTTTTCAGATCTCTACTTTCTTATTTAAATTCGCTTTATTAAAATAACTGACAAAAATTAACTCAAAGTGGAGCACAGGCCTCAATATAAAATGCAAAATTATTAAATTCCTTGACTATAACTAAGAGAATACCTAGGTGACCTTGGGTTTGGCAGTGTCTTTTTAGATACAACACCGAAAACAATCCATGGCAAAAGATCTGTATAAACACCTCACCAAAGACAGTATACATATGGCAAATAAGCAACATCATATGTCTTTAGAGAATTTCAGATTCAAACAATGAGATAGAACTATCCCCTTAATAGAGTGGCTAAAATCCCAAACAGTGACACCACCAAATTCTAGAGAGAATGAAAATATGGGAATGTTCCTTCATTGCTGGTAAGAATGCAAAATGTAAAACTGCTTTCAAAGACAATTTGGCATTTTCTAGCAAAACTAAACATGCTCTTAACGTGTAATTCAGCAACTGCACTGCTTGGTACTAACCCACTCTGCTGCTTGTAACCCTTCCTGAAAGATTAATAAATTCCTTGTTTTTTGTTTGTTTCCCTATAGATTGTATTGTGAGCTTGTTTCATGCTCTCAGTCTGAGCCATAGTTGAATTTGGTATTTGGTTTCTTGTAATTTTTCTTCCAATATCCAAGTACCACTTTCCAGGTATTGTGTGCAGACTTACAAGGAAATAAAAGTTTTATTCTTTCAAGAGGTTACTGCACATGTGGCCACGTAGAGATAAAAACACTTCACTTAAATATGGGATGTAGATAGTCGGCTAGAAATCCATTCTAGGTGCATGTTGAGTCAAGTTTGAAGCTTACCAAAACAACAAATCCGAGTTGTTTGGGAATATAGTAAAAAACATGACTGTTAAGTTCACAGATGAGAGGGATCTGCTCTGTATAATACAGAAATTATTTTAGTCTCAGAATCTAGCTGATGAGATAGGGCTTACCTAGAAATTAGAAGTTGTATTTAGAGCAATGTGTGCTAAATTTAATGGTAAAGGTAGCAATTGCTATGGGATCCTGCCTGCTGTTGTGGGCTGTGGGTTTGTGCCTCTAACCTCACAGGACCCCTGTCTATTTCTTGGCCTTGTTTCTGCAGCTATTTATAGTGGTGTGTTGTGAAAGGGGGCCAGAACTCCAGGCATTTGATACCCTTCCTCTTGGCTCACAGATCTAAGGATATTTGGGTGGGGATGGGCCAAAATGGGATGTGGAGATACTTTTTACCTGGAACCAAGGGCTTCAAAGGAACAATAGAATTGATTATCTCTTGGCTTGATTTCTTTAATTCCTGTTTCTATATATTATAAAATTATGACCATATTTTATATATATATATATATTTCATTACATAAAACATTAAGAATGTTTTTGCATGTTATTAAATATTCCCTCAAAAAAGGCTATTTCAATAACTAATACACAAATTTATATTACCAAATCTCTGTTGGACTTGTTAGATGAGGCTAGATGTTATTTTCCATCTTTCCCTTTTACTGACAGTGCTTTAGTGAGTATTCTTGTTTCTGGGCATGTCTGATTATTTTCTTTAACAAAATTCCTAGAAGTGGATTTTTTGGGGTGCATGCATCAACATTTTACAAACTTTGGATAAATATTGCTAAATTATTCTCTAGGAAGGTAATTTCAGTTATCCTGTAGTGATATATTTAAGTGTCACTTTTGAACCATTCTTGACAACATGGATACTATACTTAAAATTATTTTGATGATTTGCTGTGTAAAAAATGCTGTCCTATGGTTTTAGTTTATTTATCTTTGATGACAAGGGAAGTTGAATATTTGTTGGTTATTTATTTTTCTTTTGTGATTTTAGGTGTTATAGGTATTACTGTCTTTTTTTTTTTAAGATTTTATTTGTTTATTTATTTATTTATTTATTTGACAGATCACAGGTAGGCAGGGCGGGTGGGGGTGGGGGTAGGGAAGCAGGCTTCCTGCTGGGCAGAGCAGGGCTCAATCCCAGGACCCTGAGACCATGACCTGAGCCGAAGGCAGAGACTTAACCCGCTGAGTCACCCAGGTACCCCACTATCCTTCTTTTAGTGGGAATGTCTTTAGTATTTCATTCCCAGGTTCTAGAGTCTCCCACTTAGATGAAGCATTGTATGAGGGAAGAAGGGGAAGTGCAGGATTGTGGTTCATGTGTGATCTGAAGCTAGGCTCTGTGGGTTTGAACCCAACTTCCTGGGGGTATCTTCCTAGCTGCTCCACCCTGGGAAAGAACTGGATTGGCTCTGGCTAGTAAACTAGAAAAGGAAGAGTATCTTGAACCCATAGCAGTAATTTAGTTATGGAACTAAAATGGCTAAGGCTCTCAGAGAGACATAACTGGGGCTGGCAGCTATACCCACAGAACGAACCCATTCCTAAAATAAGGTATGAGTCAGGTGCTCTGTTGATACACAGTTTGGAGACAGCTCTCTAAAACTTATGGTCATGATTTCCCACAAAATCATCTCACTGCAAATGAGAACATAGATTCTATTGAGAAAGGGAGAGCAGGAAAAGGCCAGAGGGAATTTCTAACATAATACAATGATTTTGGAATCTTTACCTGTGATACTCTCTCCTAAAGGTTATTGAGTAGTAAGGCACAGGATGACTGGTATGAATTGAGGGGATACTCTCTCACAAAACTGTCTTACTGCAAAAAAGGACAAAGATTCCTTTTACTAATTTTACTTTCTCCTTTAGTTTACCTAACAACTTTTGACCTACTTCTTGATTTATTCCATGTTGGTGTTAAGAATTTAGCGTGTGATTTTAAAGTCACTCCTATTAAAATAATAGTGGCTTTCCTCACTCCTTCCAGAGATCTTGTCAAAAAATGTTATTTTTTCCACTTCAAATATAGATCTCATCTACAAATACTGAAGTGATAATTAGGGCTTATGCAAGATTGTTTCATTTTAAAAATTAGCTGCTTTTTTTTTTTTTTAAGGAGTTACTCTCTAAATATTTCTTGTTCAAGAGTATAGCTTAAAAAAGAAGACATTTTAAAGTCATGGCTTACATAAATGATTTAAGTAAGACATGTGTGAGAGGAAAAGTGATCAGCATTACTTATTGACCCCTTTTGTGTTACTGGTTATATTTCTTATAAACACATTTCAGGATGTATCATTATTATAATTTTAGCACATAGCATATGGCAGCCTTCTAAAATTAGACTATATCCAGATTTCCCAGTGGCCTTTCACTAGGCCCCTAGAAAATCCAGCTGCACAACCAAAAATTAATAAAAGTGAGAGGATGTAATTGCCAAGTTGTTAAAAATTTCTTTTCTGGAGAGAAGCCACAGTAATCAAAAGAAACTGCCCTAGCAGTATAAGAAGTTCAGGTGAACTCTCATGTAAGTTTTTTGAAATATGAATGAAATCACATTTCTTTTTTGTTCAGGATAGCTGTTCGCATTTCTGATAGCTTTTCCAAAATTAGGCTTTTCATTTCATAATAAAATTTTCAGACTTCTTTCTGCTGCTCCTGTTCCTGCATGCTGTCTCTTCACATTCCCCCACATCACAGTCTTTCCTGATCCCAGGACTTCGCTCTTGCATTTCTTCTGCCTGAAATGCCCTCCCCACCCTTCTTTCTGTGGTTCATTTCTGCCTTCCCGGGGGAGCTTTCCCTCTGTGACAGCATTTATCACCAGGCATACTGGGATTTGCTGTTTACCTCTCTCCTTCTTTTGACGGGGAACACCTTGTGGGACCTTGTCCTACTCATCTTTGTATCCTCAGCATCTGGCCCAATGCCTGGCACATAATAGAGGCTCATTAAATGAGGTTAGCGTCACTGAGCCAGTGATTTTAAAATATAAGCATTGCTTTGCAGGCTTAGAAATGTTCTACCCATTCTACTTGATTGGCATCATTATCCTGCTGTGGTCTAAGGAAGCAAAAATGCCTTATCCTCAGTGGTTCTTCCTGACAGCTTTATATTTGAGGCCTTTGTCAGGCCCTGAATTGAGAGACTTGATAATCTGCTGCCAGCTGTTCTGTAATTCCTTTCCTTTTTACTGTGACTAGCTTCCTCTGACTTCCCTGGGATCATTTTATCTCAAGGTGTGCCTTTTAATGCTGGCTGGAATAGATAGTGTGTCTCATTCAGTAGGCTTTTCTTAGCAGTTAAAGTAGAACAAAAACAATGGTAGTTAACTACATAGGTAGAGGGTTATCCATTGGTGGCAAATAAACTGGCCTTGTAAATGCAACTGCCTGTTTACCCAGGTGAGCGTTGGCCTAGCAAACATGGAAGTCCAAAGGAGTATCGAAGGTAACTAAGTGGTGCAGAGTTAAAATCATGTGTTGCATTTAACAAAGTACACCCAGTAAGAGGGGAATGATTTAGTATTCAACAACCTGGAGTAATGAAAAAGATACATTAATTTGCATTCTTTAAGGTCTTTTTATAGCACATCTGAGAACTAATATAGACTTACAGCATGTAAGGACTGGAAAGAATATTAGGCATCATTTAAAACTCAACTTCCTGTTACCCTGCAATTGTCCTACTGGGTATTTACCCCAGAGATACAGATGGAGTGAAAAGAAGGGCCATCTGTACCCCAATGTGCATAGCAGCAATGGCCGCAGTCGCCAAACTGTGGAAAGAGCTGAGATGCCCTTCAACAGAAGAATGGATAAAGAAGATATGGTCCATATATACAATGGAATATTACGCCTCCATCAGAAAGGATGAATACCCAACTTTTGTATCAACATGGACGGGACTGGAGGAGATTATGCTGAGTGAAATAAGTCAAGCAGAGAAAGTCAATTATCATATGGTTTCACTTACTTGTGGAGCATAAGGAATAACATGGAGGACATTAGGAGGAGGAAAGGAAAAGTGAATTGGGGTAAATCAGAGAGAGAGACAAACCATGGGAGACTGTGGACTCTGAGAAACAAACTGAGGGTTTTGGAGGTGAGAGAGGTGGCGGGTTGGGTGAGCCTGGAGGTGGGTATTATAGAGGGCACGTATTGCATGGAGCACAGGGTATGGTGCATGAACAATGAATCTTGGAACACTGAAAGAATAAAATTAAATTAAAAAAGAAAAACCTCAACTTCCACAGTTTAGAGATGAAATGACTTTAAGTGGTTCACATAAGAACACAGTGCTAGGTGACATTAGGATTAAAACCAGAATCTTCATCTTCTTACCCCAAATCCGGTACTCAGTCATCCTCTGTTGTCTCATTTTTTAAGTGTAGGAGAAGTGGATAAAATAGATGCCATTAGAATCATATGGACAGAATCACTCTCTTACAAAGTATTGGCATCAACAAATTACTGTTTACCATCAACCATAGCCACTTATCTTTACTGGGGGAAATTCTGTCTAAAAGATCAGGGTGCTTCTTTTAATTATCATTCTTAACTTTTCAAATATGGCGTTGAGTTTCAGAGATGAGCTGTATATGCCAAAAGGACATTTTAGGTTTGGGAGTTCAGCTTTATTCACCGTAGGTTTTTCAGTGATTGCTGTGAACGATGGCCTCAGAGGCAGGACTGGCTCTCCTTTCCCTGATGATAACTAAAGGCTGAAATTCTTTGTGGCGGGGGGAAAGAAGGAACAAAGTGATGCCAGCTGTAAAGTCGACTCTGTGTACCTGCTGTTTGTATGGAGGGAATGGCCATTTGCTTGTTCTTACTGTTAACATCATGGCTGAGAAGGTGATAAATATGTTTGAATTTCCTTAGGACTTAAAGATCTATTTTCGGGAATTCTACTCTGAGGGTGGGAAGGGTATGTTGTCTTGAAGTTTATTTATTTTTGCATATTTTGTCTACCTTTTTCTTTTTTAAGGTTTTATTTATTTATTAGAGGGAGGACAAGAACAAGGGAGAAAACAAGCAGAGGGAGCAGCAGAGGGAGACAAAGGAACAGACTCTCTGCCAAGCAGGGAGCCCGATGTGGGGCTATATTCCAGGACCCTGAGATCATGACCTGAGCTGAAGGTTCAGCTGAAGGCTCATAACTGAGCCACCCGGGCACCTCTTTAAAAAAGAAAAAAAAAAAAAAAGAGGGAGAAGCAGGCTCCCCACTGAGCAGGAAGCTGATGTGGGACTCGATCCCTGGGATTAGGACCCAAGCTGAAGGCAGATGCTCAACCATCTGAGCCACCCAGGCGCCCTACCTAGGCGATTCTTATGTCTACCTTTCTTATACTAAATCAGGGAAAAAGAAACATGGCATTTAATGGTTGTTTTTTTTTTTAAGATTTTATTTATTTGACAGAGATCACAAGTAGAGAGAGAGAGGAGGAAGCATGCTCTCTGCCTAGCAGAGAGCCCTATGCGGGACTCGATCCCAGGACCCTGAAATCATGACCTGAGCTGAAGGCCGAGGCTTAACCCACTGTGCCACCCAGGCAGCCCCGGCATTTAATGTTCTTAATGAAATAAATAGGATGCCACTTTGCTTACTGCTTTATAGAATAAAAACATATAGAGAACATTTAAAAGGTGAAATGAAAAAAGAAAGCTCTTGTTCTCTCCCACATGGTGAAGGATTTTAAATTTAAATTATCGAGTCATTCACAAGGGGAACACTAGTTGCAGTCTCTGTTAGATTAAGCAATCATGAACTGTGTTCCAGAAATGCTAGTTTAACCCAATTCTGTTTTGCAGTTTACATGTTAAATACTGGGTTCTTATATTGCAAAAAGCTCCAAGGATGATTAGCAGCCCCAAATGGAAGGAAACAGTTTTAAAAAGAGTAACCAACCTTTCAAAGTTTTAGTTGACATTACTAATAGGCAGTTTTTTGCTGGCTGTAAAAACTGAACACAGACTTTCTTCCATTTCCTATTTCTCCATAACTCTCTTCAGTGAAAAATGTTCCCAGTTTAATTCTTTTAATTATATCATGTCTCCCTGTTTTCCTTGGGGTATGTGATAATGGTGTAGTTTTTTCCCTTAGTATTGTAGATAAGACTGGTGCTTTGAATGAATGTATTAGAAGTGTTTTAATTCCTTTGGGTGGATGTGCTCCTTTTAATTACTTCTCTGGATTAGCTATAGCCCTAATACAATTTCCTTTTAGAAAAAGATAGGACAAATAAAATGTGGATATTTATAATACTGCCTGAATGTTATTAAATCACATACTTAGTGAAGATTGACATTTTTTGGTCAAACTAAAACAAAAAATGCTAGCAAAAAACCCAGCATGGACTAGACTGTTTGGATATAGTATTAGAATACGTGGAAATGAAAATAATACTTATACGGCTTTCAGTTTGTTTTTATTATTTTTTTTAAAGATGTACTCATTTTAGAGGGAGGAGAGAGAGCATGAGTGGGAGGGGCAAAGGGAGAGGGAGAGAGAATCTCAAGCAAACTGTGCACTGAGCATGGGGCCCAACGTGGGATCCAATCCCACAACTCCAAGATCATGACCTAAGCTGAAACCAAGAGTCAGACACACTTAACTGACTGCACCAGGCAGGCGTCCCACTTTAAAATTTGTTTCTAAAATACAGTCTCTCTATTATAAAAACTACTGGGGTAGTCCATGAAGTAATATTATCCCTACTTTTTTTTTTTTGTTTGGATGAATACAGTCTATTAATTTTGTGGCTAATCATAGTTCTAGTAAATTAAGCAATGAAGCTATTTTTAGGTAAAGCTTGCTTGCTTTCTTTCTTTCTTTCTTTCTTTCTTTCTTTTTTTTAAAGGATTTTATTTATTTATTTGACATGGAGAAAGCAAGAGTTGGGGGAGAGAGTAGCAGAGGGAGAGGCAGATGCCCCACTGAGCAAGGAGCCTGATGCGGGGCTCGATACCAGGACCCTGGAATCGTGACCTGAGCTGAAGGCAGATGCTTAACTTACTGAGCCACTCAGGTACCCCAGGCTTTTCTTTTAATGAGCTCAAATGGCTTCATCCGTTTTCCTTCTCATCCATGATTGAGATGAGACATTGTAGAGTGGAAGGATAGTTTTTGTTTTGTAACGAGGAATATGAGGTTTAAGGTGTTTATCCTGAATTCTAAGGCAGCACAGCAAAGGGAGAAAGGAAGATTTTTCTGGAATTTTTGGATGTTTCTGTCACATGTAGTTTTTGTGCTGGTGCTCAAACACTTTTATATTTCCTCTTCAAAAAATTATTAGACAGGTATTACTTTGCAATATTTGTTTCCTGTTGAATTTCATTCTGTTAATATTCGCCCATTTTATTTTCCTAACCAATAGAGACCAGATGGTAGCCAGCCAACCTGCCTGCCTGCCTGCCTGCCTGCCTTCCTTTCTTTCTTTTTAAGATATTATTTGCCAGAGAGAGCACAAGCAGGGGGAGCAGCAGGCTGAGGGAGAGAGAGTAGCAGGCTCCCGGCTGAGCAAAGGAGTCCAGTGTGGGGCTCAGTCCCAGGACCCTGGGATCATGACCTGAGCCAAAGGCAGACACTTAGCTGACTGGGCCACCATGGGATCCCCAAATGTCAGTATATTTATCTTATCAGTGTCAGTTCTTTTTTTCTGGCCTTGTATCATTCTCCAGTCTGATACATGCACTGTTTAATTTTTACCCATTTTGTTCCAGAGATGATGTAAAGTAGCTTACAAGACATGGAATATATACAAAACAACATCATTTTAAAGTAGGGCTGTAAGAAGAAAGAAAAGCAAGGGCAGGGCTTTAAAATGGAGCTGGAATTTGACTAAAAAAATCATACTGTCCTGGCAAACATGAGTGGGCACAAGATGTCAAGAAAAAGTGGAAGACTGATGTAATTGGTAGTACATATCATGTAAAGGAAACTAATGATCAGATCAGGTGAAGTACAACTATTGTTTGTATTAAAACTAGGCAGAATTTTATCTTGGCACCTCTTTTTAATTGCACGAAAGAACTCATTTGATTTTGAGGAGAAAGAAACTGGCCCTTTGTAACAATGGTATAAGGATACTGCCTTGCTCCAGGGGCAGATTCATCTTGGAACATTAAAAGGATATTTGGACTCCTTGAATACTATTTTTGTCACTTGAACTTTTGATGAATACTTGGGGGTCATGAGCCTGAAATTGTCTTCTCTGACAGAGATGGAAATGTATCTGTTCAGAATTGCCCATTGCACACAGGCCCTTTCCTCTGAACCACAGTGGACTCAGAATGTGTTCTCTGTCTTCATTTAAGGCCTTGATAAAGGCGTTTAACAGGATAGGACCAAAGATCTCACCCACCAGAGGGGGCTTTTCTAATCCGGGGTCTGGCTGAGGCTGAAGAATAGGGAGGTTTTGTTATGGACCAAACCCCTGAATTCTCATGAAGGATTTTATATATTGGGAGATTCTTTTGGATGTAGCTTTCATGGGATTTGTAAAGAACTACACATTTCCCCCTAGGTTAAAAAGCACAGTATTAGAGACTTCTAAGGATTTGTCAAGCCATCAAGTACTTCTGTGATTTCTTCAAGTACTTATCTACCTATCTGCACATCATAGCAGACTTCCTGTCTGTTTTCTTCATTGCTATATCTAGTAGGTGCTTAATCTAGTAGGTGCTTAATTCAGATTAAGTGAATGTATCCAAAGCACATTGGATACATTGGATACAGATTAAGTGAATGTATCCAAGGCACATTTCCCTGTTGAATCTGTACAGCGTTCATGAGGAACTTGGTCAGGTTCTTTGCGAAAATTACTCAGTTTTTCTGATGGCTTACCAGGTGCTAGCCTGATCTGCAGATTAATGCGGTCCATTCTGCATGGTGTGGTCTAGGGGAGGCTTGTCCTGGTGCCTCCCCATATTCTATTCTCTGTTTCATGACCTTATAAGCTGTTTAATAACCCATGTAGAGTACTGTTGTGAACCCAGCTCCTTTTAAAGAGGAGTCTATTTCCTTCTCTCTTTCAACACCGCTACCATTTTTCACTTGACTGTAATTCTATGACCATATTTTCAGGCTCTTTAAGAATCCTGGGATATCATTTTGTCTAGGGCCTAGTATTAGTTCAGAGAATCTATCTCTTCTTGGAATTCAGTTCCTCCTTAGCCATATTAGTACTGCCCTTTCCTTCTTGCTGATGGGGGAGTCAGGAGCAAAATGGAATCGAACTGCTTTCTGTCCTGTCTCAAGCATGCTGATTACCATTTCTCAATTCTTCATCTGCAACAGCAAAATCACCCTAGAGACCACTCTCTCCTTATCTGTAGCATTTTTGGTTATGACTCATCTCATTTCAGTTTTATACCTTTTGACACACCTCTGAAGGCTTCATGTGACTCCCATTTGTCCTAGATCATACTTGTCTCTCTTCTGTGGGAGCCCTTGTGAGATATGCAGAGCCACATAGCCATCATGTTATACCTCTTACACTCTTCTTTGTGTGCTGTTCTCTTCATCATCAAGGTGGTCTGTTTTCCTCTCATCAGAATGAAAAAGTCTCTTAAGCTTGTCATTTAGGGTTCCTAACCACTTGATCCTGCTTCTTTTTTTCTCAACTTTTTGAAATCTGCTTTTCTTCAAAGACCAGGATACATCTCTATGTTAATGTCCAGGATGCAGTTCCTGGTTTTTTACAAATTCCAGTTTCGCATTGTCATTTTCTCTCAGGGTTTCCATCATTTCTACTTTACCAACTTTATCCTTATTGGTTAAAAGTCCAGAATCAGGATTTCTCTCACGTTTTCCTTCTGAAATACAGAACTTGTCAGAAGGCAATACAGAATTTATCAGAGGAATAGGGTGAACAGAAGATGTTCAGATAATTAGGCTTCTCATGATAGGACTGTCTTATTTCTGAGCAGTGCTGACATTCTATTAAAAATATGTCCTCTGCATCTTTAGTTTGGTGAGCACTGATTATGTGGCCACCGCTGTGATGTTCTTTCACCTCTTAACCTCATGTTGAATATACTTCACCATGTTCCATCACCAGGTCTGCGGCTTTCTGGGCATGCATCTTTTTCTTGAGATAGCTTGTTCTTCTGTCAGCTGGTTTTCACTGAACATTGTAGAATATCTATGGGCCTGAGATCCAGTCAACGAAATTTCAGTAATGACTGTGCAGTTATATTTATCAGTGTTGTTAAGGTTCGAAATTTCCTTAATAGCAACTCATCTTTTCAGTCTTTGTGCTTGTATGTATAGAACATCTAAGACCATACATAATTTGTTCCAGGACCTTTTAGCTTCCATGCCGTTGTAACTTATGTTTTTGTAGTAATCATATCATCCCTAGCAGGAAGCTTAATACAATATGCATCTTCTTGCTCCTTTGGAAAAATTTTTTTTCCTTTTTTGGATTCCTAGGAAGGATACCCTGCATGCTACTGACCTCCTTTTACTCTACATTTTCTCATCTTACCATCCAGAGCACCTCTGGCTTCTAACTTGCAACGTTTTCTGTTATTGCTCATGCTTCCCTCTTCCATTTTTCTGGTCTTCCACAGCTCTTCCTAATTTGGGGTCAGTATTTTTCATGATTGTAGATATTATTGCTTGTCGTTGTTGGCTTTTTTATTTCTTAGCAAAAGAAGAATGTTCATCCTAACCTGTTTTGAGAGTTAAAATGACTCAGGAAAAAAGCCTGCAGTGTGATTCTTCCCCAAACAGCCCTCACTTTGTATCACAGTGAGGTTTGCAGGGTTGGGCCCATTTTTTTTGTGGCAATCACAGATTCAGGTTGTCACTAAAATGAGATTTAAAAAAAAAAAAAAAAAAGTCACTGCCTTGCAGCTCCTCTGTTCCCTTACCTGAGATATAAATAATGTTTGCCAAAGGAAAAAAAAAAAACATTGTTGCCCAAGGATGAATTCTTATTCTTGTCTGAGCTTTAAAATAAAACTTTTCAGAATGATAAACTAAAAGGGGTACAGGGCAGAGAAAGCAACCTTTTAAAACGAAGTTCAAATCAATAATAATTAACATTTCCTAGCCTCTGTTTTCCTGCTAATTACTGAAGACAAGTACTAATTAGAGAAGCCTCAAGTGTCTGGGTTTCTAGATGAACCAGATGGTGCTGCATGAGAACTATGCTTCGTGCCGGGGAGAACTCTTGGGTGTTCTTAGCTACCTGTCCTCCCTCTTGCTCTCGTCTGAGGATACCTAAATCTGCTCATTGCTTTGCACTGAGACTTCTTCTTTGTTCTTTATTTTCTCTCTCACCCATTTCTGATGTTGGGAGGCGCCATGGTTAGTGAGTGCTCCTATGAGCGTTTATTTTTACTTTTTTCCTAACAAGCTCATTTTACTCCTCTTTTTTCTTTTCAGGTTTCCTTTAGCTCTTAATGTTATCGCCTGATCTCACTAGACTGTCCCCCCAACCCCCACACTGATTCCCCCATACGGTTCTTTCCAAATCACACAAGAGCAGTAGAGAAGGTTTTGGTCCCTTCGGTAGCTTGCATTAAGATAGTTCTGCCTTTCCAGTTTTTTGAAACCCTTTTCACAGATTGTCTGAAAACATATGTTTTCTTCTTTTGGTTTGTACTTCAAATATTTTCTTCCTTTGCTATTAACTCTGCTAACCAACTCTGAGAAAGCTTTGATTTTTGTATAGAAGTTTTCAATACTGTCGAGTGTTGATGTTTGGACAAATGCTGCACATGCGTTTTCTACAATAGGAAAATCACTTCTATCAGGATGACAAAGTGTAGAACTGATGATATTTAACCAGATTCTTACTTCCCGTCAGAGTTCTTTTGTCAGGATACATTCTGTCACCTTATTTGTTGTGAAAGTCATGATGTCATTGTCCTTGTTTTTTTTTTTGTTTGTTTGTTTGTTTGTTGTAGAGTAAGATCCTACTTATTTATTTTTCACTTCAGTTAAAAAACAGAAATCATACTCTATTCATAGAGATTTTAAAATGACTTAGGTCCCATTGTTTTGACCCTATTTAAAAGCAATAATACTAAATTATGCTTTAGTATTATGCTTACAGCATCAATTAAGGTCCACTGAAAATTCCCTGTTCAATTTTTTGTAGAGACAGTGCTAATGTCCATGACACCACACAGTGTTGTTTTTATGAAAATGTCCCTTTCAAAAATTCCCCATTTTTTATTGTCCTTGTTTAAAAACAAACAAACAAAAAAACAAAAAAACAAAAAAAACTGGTTTTTTGGTTTTTTTTGTTAAGATTATATTTATTTATTTGAGAGAGAGGATGGGAGCAGGGTGAGAAGCAGAGGGAGAGACAGACTTCCTACTGAGCAGGGAGCCCGATGCAGGGCTCTGTCTTGAGACTCCGGGATCGTGATCCAAGCTGAAAGCAGCTGCTTAACTGACTGAGCTGAACCAAGTTCCCAAAAGAAACTGTCTTAATATGGTGTTTTAGGATAAAACTTCCTTTTCTGGAATCAGAAGACAATAGCAATTGGTTACCATCAGCATTTCTAGTCTAAGTAAGAAGGATTACTATCTTTTTTTCTTTTCCATTATGTTTCTTGTCCTTGCTGAAGGGCAAGGAGACCAATTAGGAAGCTGCAGTAGTAATTGAAGCAAGAGATAGGAGGGCCCTGACTTTTGGAACAGTATCAGGAGAATAATTCGCATTATCTTTAAAAAGCGTAGGCAAAAGAGTTTCCTTAATTCATTTCATAAGGGTGTAAGTGCTTTTAGAGTTTAGAAACCGCAGTTTTTCTTTGAGTTCCTGTTTTCTTTTTAACATGTCCTTTTGGTACATGTATAACTGATTAAGGAATTTATGACGTCCTCCATTTCATGTAGTTTTCAGTTTGGGAAACTCCTTACTGTCTGCTGCATCTTAAAAAAAAAAAAAATCTAAGTTTTCATTGTAGAAGTAAAATGAAAGAAAAATAACTTGTACTGTTACCCAGAGGCAATAATTATTAGCATTTGTGTTTCCTTTCAGTTTTTTGTAAATGTAAAGATAATTGTGCCAAAGGGCATATCCTGTAAATACTTACTTGTACAAAATCTTGCATTTTTATGAAATGATAAATTATGATGTGTCATTAAGTATGATGAAAGCAAGGTCTTGGTCCTTCTTGTGAATGTACCACATATATTTTACCATTACTCTACTGTGGATAACTTGGGTTGTTTCCAGCACATTATTTTACCAAATGCTGTGGCCAGTGTTTTCATGAATAATGAGTCTTCATATATATCCTCAGGATAATGGGTTCATGTCTAAACAAATTTTTTTTAAGTCTGGACCTCTCTGAAGGTTTCAATTAAATAAGTATAAAAATATGAATGAACTCAAATGGCTACAAGTTCCAACTCCTTGAAGTAGTGATAATGCCTTGTGGCTCTGCATTTCCTATATCCATCTGCTCTTTACCTGGTCACCACCTTGAGTTGGAAATACCAGAGCACAGAGGTCCCTGTGAGAAGGATACGGATTCCAGTGGTGGGGAATCCTTTGTCCTCTCTAGAGCTAGATTCTCAGACAAATGCGGATATGCATCTCTACCCACTATTTCAAGTTTGTTGCCTGCATGTTTACTGACTCCGACTTGTAATTTTTGTTTTATTTTGGCTACAATCCTTCTAATTATCATTGAAGGTAGCTTTTATCTACCACATTCTATTTTATTTTTCCAGCTGTCTGGGAGCAGTGCATAGTAACAAAATGACTCTTGTATCCCCTGGTATTATTTCATTGGAGGAGGAGTATGGTCTGAGTGTACAGGGTAAAATAGCATAAAAAGTGCTACTTGACCTCAAAACTTCCAGAGAGTTCGGTTATTAGTGTGGGAGGCATGTTTACTACAACTCAGCTTACACAAGTTAGTTCATTTAAGCAAATAGTTCTTTGCTTTGGATATGGCATATATTGAACTGAGCACCCAACAGTCTTCAAGATAATATTTTTTCTTGGCCCCAGAAAGGTAATTCTTTGACCCCAGCAACATTGACCTTAGTTTTTTGTTTGTTTGTTTTTAAGATTTTTTAAAAAATTTATTCAACAGAGAGAGAGAGAGAGAGATATATATCACAAGTAGGTAGAGAGACAGGCAGAAGCAGGCTCCACACCGAGCAGAGAGCCCAATGTAGGGCCTGACTCCAGGACCCCGGGACCATGACCTGAGCTGAAGGCAAAGGTTTTAACCCACTGAGTCACCCAGGCGCCCCAACCTTAGTTTTTCTTGATCATTGTTATTCTGAGGTTCTTTTTATATTGATGTAAAAATACTATTTTGTCTTTTTTTAATGAATTATAAAATAGCAGACTAACTTGGAGCTTTTCATACTGTTGTAAAATGCCCTTTTGCTCTATGAATGACTTTAATTCTAATTACATTGAGTATTTCTAGTTATTAGTATTTCCTTTTTGGATTTCCATATTGAAATTAAGATTTGTCTTTAAGTAAAATTATTTCAGCAATTGCAGTTCTATCACGATCCTAGGAAGCTAATAACAGAAATAATTAAAAACTGTTACAAATGGCATTTGTATCTATATTTAAAAAGCCCTTCAATTGACCAAGCAGATGTTGGTACAGATTTTTGTCTTTGATATGATAAATCTCCCATTAATTTTGAAAATCTGGGTTTAAGAGATGTGCTTTCAAGTTTTGAGCTGCAATTTGTGAAAGTTCAAGCAGCTGTACTGAGAAACCATTTGACAAATTTGTAACTGAGACTCTTTTAGGCAAAGACTAAGTTATGGAGCTTTGTGTTCTGTATGCCATGTTCAGACATAAGTATTTGAATTTCTTCTTTTTTTGAGGGTTGAGAAGTGTGTGTGTAATATATTGTCTCTCTTTGATATATGTGTGTGTGTGTGTGTGTGTGTGTGTGTGTGTGTGTGTGTGTATTATTTTTTCAAAGATCCATTGATTTGAGAGAGAAGGAGAGAGGTAGAGAGAGAGAGAGAGAGAGAGCGCGTGAGCATGGGGGGAGGGGCAGAGGGAGAGAAGAGAGAGAATCCCGAGCAGATTCCCTGCCTAGTGTAGAGCTGGACGCTGGGCTCCATCTCACAACCTGGAGATCACAATCTGAGTTGAAATCAAGAGTTGGATGCTTAAGCAACTGAACCACCCAGGTGCACGCATATAGATATAGATAGATATAGATAGATATAGATATAGATATAGATATAGATATAGATATAGATATAGATATATGTATACATACACACACACATATATATATATTTACATTGTATATATAATCTAAATTGGAGGTAGCAATGCATATACTTCACTTTTCTAAGAATTAAGCTCTCGGTATTTAATTTTTTTTTTTTTTGGCCTAGGTTGAAGAAATTGTGGATATTGGATCATTTGCCCCAGAAGACATCCATATTCCTAAGATCTATGTACATCGCCTTATAAAGGGAGAAAAATATGAGAAAAGAATTGAGGTACTTGACTTAGCTTCTTCGTTAGGAGTTATAAATCCGATTATCAGAGATATGTGCCCCTGGAGCCATTCCAGATGATAAGGAATTAGAACTGAATGGAAAGTCTTGCTTTGGATCTTAGTAGGAGTCTCATGTGTCCATCCTAAGGGAACATGATCATCTGTGTTATTGTCCAGTCCAACAGTGATTTGTGTTTACCAAATATATCACCAAGTTATGTGACATCTCTGGGCTGTGTTTTCAGGCTTCTGTAACTGTCTTAATTTATAATGCATAGTTTTGACTGGCTGTCCTAGGGTAGAGAAGGTTTTAGCCCTGCTGGACTTAATGTTTGATTATTCAGAAATGTCTATCTTAGAATTGCTTTGCAATTTATAAAGTCCAGAATGTCATTCCCATTAGCATCAGGCTCTGGGCAGCTGGTGGATATGAGATCATGGCAAGGAGTAGGTAACAGGAGCAGTGGAAGTATTCTAAGGCTACTGAGGGCATAAAGAATGTTCAGTTGGGCCAGAATTGATATCGAGATTCACAGCTGTCTCGGGAACAGCAACAGAATAGACAACATCCAGTAGGAGATACTGGGCAATCTGAGATACCCTCAGCTGTGTGTCAAACAAAGACATTTTATAATCTAAAACTAATGTTAGGGGGCTAGGGAGGAAAGGATGTGGGACATTTGCAAATAGAAACCAGAGTCTATGTCAAGAAGATTTAGTAATGGAAGTAGTTTCCTGGCTGGTTTCTGGATATTTTTATGATTCCCGTGATGCACTTGTAGCAAAACCAGTCCAGACTCTGCAAGTGGAAATATGCACTTGGCAGTAGCAACACCTGGTAAAAATATTCTGACAGCCCTGCAAAAACAGAGTCCCAAGGTCTCTTCATTTTCTTTGTTCTGGCTCAATCCTTGAGCACCTGAGAATTCAGTTTCAGAAGTCTTAAGAATCATAGCAGTAGCAGTCAGTGTGACAGTAACAGAGGGATTATTTGCTTCAAAAAAACAGAACAGAATAAGTATATCTTCTTCAAACAAATCCGACCTCTTTCACTTTCTAAAAAATTATTTCGGTCATCAAATACCACCCATGTTATTCTTTAAAAAATATAACCCTCTCTATTATATTATAGATTTGTCTAATAGTAGTAATGAGAAAGACTTAAATTTTCTCCAGTAAAATTCTATATTTCAGCAATGATAAAATACAAGGTATACCTCAACCATGAATAATTTATTTCTGTTTATTTTAAAGCGTCTATCAGTCCGGAAAGAGAAGGATGTAAAAACCAAATCTGATAAACCTGGAGATAATGTAAGGGAACGTATCATCAAGCGGGCAGCTCTTGAATTTGAGGACGGCATGTATGGTATCCTTTATCTTTCTGGGGCTGGGCAGAGACATAGCCCTCACTTTTTCTGTATTCATCAGGCTACTAGGCCTCCTGCATAGTGATTCTTTTCTAGTCTGCTGTAACTTTTAAAGCAATGAATCAATTTTTACAAATTGTGCCATATAACCTAAAGATATTGAAGTATATAAAATTGGAATTATAATCTGTTTGCCTTCTTGAAACAAAATGGCAACCAAAATTTGCTTAGCTATTTTATAATATACAGTGGATTTCTAATGTACAATTTGGCATTTTGCTAAAGGTTATTAGGAAAAGAGATTACCCAAGATGAGGTTTCAGATCTCAGAAGTACTAGTTATAACAGTGCTATTTGCTTTCTCTATGTTCTGACATTTGCATACTCATTGAAACATAAGATCCAACTTCTTAACAACCCCTGTTTCCTTTGGCAAGGGTCCCATGAGTGCACACTTCTATGTCTAATGCTTTGTAAGGGTATTCAATGAATGAATCAAATCCTGCTTTAGATACTTTGTAAAAAAAAAAAAAAAAAAAAAAGAGGTAGGTTGAGATAATTCAGTACAGTTACCATTCAGTTTTTTAATGTGTTTAACAGTGAGTCTCTTTGCCATTTTGCTGATTTTCAATGCATCAAACATTGAACTATACAGTAACAAATATTGCATAAAATACAAAGGGTTTTTGATAAAATAAATACTTGTTGAGTAGTAAATACACAAAAGGCATACTTAAAGTTCCTAAAAGAGAATCTAGAAACATGATAACTGTCTTCATTCTGCGAGCTTCCCCCAACCATGAATATCCTCTTTCAGACTGATCCTGACTGGGGAAACTCTCTGTTTCTACTTTATTTTTACTTCTACCACCTCATTTTTCTTTTTCCAGTTTATACCTTATGTTATAGTGAGAATTCACGTGGGGGAGGAAAATATAATAGCACCTCTCTTTACCTCCGATATCAGCAAGATAGAGCATCAACCAAGTTAACTGAGCAAGTAAAAGCTAAGCCCTGGGTTTTCTAATGACCATCAGTCAGTTGTTTTCCCACTGACATTTAAACACTGACTGTATGATACCACTAATTTTAGATAATAATGGCTTCTAGGTGTTCTTTATTTGCTGTTATTATATTGCCTATGAAAAATATTTGCAAGTTAGTTCATATAAATGGTCTTTCCATTCCACCCACTTTTTTTCAACCCAGAGTACCCAGACTTCTTTATCCCTGGCATATCTGACCTACTAAAAAGCATTGAATAACTGAAAAAATTATAGGATATGATGGAAGAATTCAGGTAAGAAGCTTGTCATTGGGGTTGCCCTTATCTAAAATACTTACTCATAATGAAATTAATATCTCAATGTGATCTGTATATCACTGTGAGAAATGAAGTACAAACAACACTGTGTACTAGATTGTGATCTGGTAAGAAATGAACCAAGGAGCTGTTGTCAGAGCTGCTTAGAATTACTGTGTCTACAAGCAGTATCTTGGTTCATTGACATCTTGCCAGCCTTCATAGTCTATAATATCGCAGCACATACAAACCTTATTTTTTCTGGCTCTGATTCACAAAGATCTCACTGTTCCTGGAATCTCATATCAGAGTGCCATGATTCTTTGTTCTAATTCTAAGGCCAGTCCTGCAGTTTGTGTTGGTTGTGGACAGTATTGATAGCAGTTTCAGGCAGTGTGGGTATCTCTGATCTGATCCGCCTGTTAGTGTTGAGAGGCAAGTTTAAATCTACACCATTATACAAATCAGGACCCAATTTTGATCATTTGAGGAATAAGAGTCAAACTCTCAGCCCTTCAGTGGACAAATGAATATAGAAGATATGGTCCATATATACAATGGAGTATTATGCCTCCATCAGAAAGGATGAATACCCAACTTTTGTATCAACATGGATGGGACTGGACGAGATTGTTCTAAGTGAAATAAGTCAAGCAGAGAGAGTCAACTATCATATGGTTTCACTTACTTGTGGAGCATAAGGAATAACACGGAGGACATTGGGAGATGGAGAGAAGTGAGTTGGGGGAAATCGGAGGGGGAGATGAAGCATGAGAGACTGTGGGCTCTGAGAAACAAACTGAGGGTTTTGGAGGGGGAGAGGGGGTTGGGTGAGCCCGGTGGTGGGTATTATGGAGGGCATATATTGCACGGAGCACTGGGTGTGGTACATAAACAATGAATCTTGGAACACTGAAAAAAATAAATTAAAAAAAAAAACAACAACTCTCAGCTCTGTTGATTCCTTAGCTCAGCTACTTTTTATATGGTCTGTTATATTCACTGAAACTTAGCCGCCACCTCCATCTTCTTTATAGCTTAGAGAAGATTCAGTTACCAATGAACGTTATCTCAGTGACCCAAAGGAATCACTGCAGTTTTAGACAGACCTTTTGGTATTGTCAGAAAACTTTCATTTTAATTTAAAAATGATACCCCTTTTTGAGAATACTAAATCACTGTTATTTTTAGTTGGAGTTTTGAATAGTGAAAATTACTTTTAAACAAAGGTCAAGCCTTGTTTAATAATGTGTCAGTCATAATAAGTCATAATATACCAGTTCAAATTTGCTGAGCACATTAATGAAAATAAAATGTCTTACAATAAAAATGACTTCTGGATCCACCACTTTGATACCTTTACAGGAAAGCCTATTAATGTTATTGAAAATTAGGGATTTTGTTTTTTAAAAAGATTACAAAAGAGCGCCTGGAGAGTGATGGGAGAATGTGTTCAGTGATTACATTCAGAGCAAGTGCCTTTAAAGGTCAGAAGTTCAGACTTCTATATGTGGCAGATTTATGGCATAATCTTTCTACCTTTTATACGGTGGACCTTAACATCTTTTTTCCTCAGCTAATTTGGGCATAGGAATCCCACTTCTGGCCAGCAACTTTATCAGCCCAAATATCACAGTTCATCTGCAAAGTGAAAATGGAATCCTGGGTTTGGTAAGACAGAAATTAATGTTTTATTTATTCAGTCTCGATAGAAAACAAGATAGTCCATACAGTGAAATCTTCTGAGAGTTGTTAGCTTGAAGTTCCCAGCCTTATTTTTAAGGTAGTTTCCTGACTATCTGCGCTTTCTGACTATTCTTCCTGTGCCATCATGTCAGTGTCTTCCTCCCCTGGTGTACCTGCTTCAGAGAGACCTCACAGTGTCCTCCTGTTCAGATGAGCTTTCTTAACTTTTGTGTGGTTGGACAAGGTAGTGAAGGTCATAAAGAATTTTGTAGTAAACAATGATCTGTAAGACTCTGAATGAGAAACTGAAAAGTAAGGTTTTTACTCGAGGAATAGGGACGTATTTTGACAAACGTTTAATTAAAATAGTTCTTCGTACCTAATTCTCATTTTGAGGCCATGTTGTTCAAAAGGAAAGAATTTTTCTCTTCCTCAAGACTAGCCTTCCAGATGAGCTCAACATTCTCACAGAATTTGGATATACTTTTTACTCAGTACTATAATAATAAGAAATATTTTTGCTTCCTGGATGACATTTTTTATGTAATGTTAACTGTGGCAGAGATTATTTATAGTTTGGCCAGTTTATAGGATTTCTAATCTCCTGTTGTTCTGAGTAGACCTTAACTGTTCATGCAATAAAAATTGTGTATATGGAACGGTATATCTAGTCCTTAAAACATAAATAATGATCAGGAGCACTGATTGAGGTGGTAATCATGACCATCTGCAGATGCGCAAAACTGCCATGAGTCTCGATAAAAGATTCATGTTGCAGCCATAGAGGGACCAATTCCCTCATTTAGAAGACAAGGGAAATAAGTTGATATCCCTTATCCATGGTCAGTGTTTAAAGGGAAAATTTACATAGTCCTAAAATACTAGTTGCCACTTCAGTTTATTTAAATGATACATGTTTGGTCCCTCATTTTGAAAGCATGTTGGAATTTCCTAGCTCAGATTTCCTCACTCTTGGTTCTCTCTTATGCCTCCCACCCCCTTTTTCCATTTCCTCCTGTTTTGTTTACTATATGTTATGTTATGAAACAACTCACCCCATTCAAGTAATGTAGAGATGTCTTATAAAAATGCATACAAAATTAAAAAGCAAAACTGAGAGTAATCAGGCAAAGAGAAAATAAAGGCTTCAAAACTTAGATGTTGTGAAAAGTAAGGTTAGGACTCCAAATTTGAGCCTTTAGGTGCTGCATACCAAAATAATGAAAATTTGTCTCTCTGCAACCCTCTCGTCAAATAAGGCAGCCATTTTGTTTGTGGTCGTGGCTGCTACCAGGAAGAGTTACAAGTAACACTGACTGCATCGTAGGCACTAAATAATTACTGTTGGTTTTAGTGACCTGTATTTCTAATATTAACATTTCTTTTCAAACTTGGTCATTTCTAGGAAATAATTTTTTATTTATCACAGTTATTAGTGTGGGAAAGACTAATCAATATGAGAAATAGCCATGAACATACTGGAATTATTTTTAGAAGGTTCACCTCAAGTCTTTTGATAGTACTATCCCAGGGTTTTTAGAGAAGTTATTTATATTATGATTTTAGTGTGTGATTCAGTGAGAAACTTCTTTTACTAACTCAGTGTGCTTTGACAGGGTCCGTATCCACTACAAAATGAAGTTGATGCAGATCTAATCAATGCAGGTAAACTCCCTCATGTGTTTTTCCACTCTTTTCCTTGGCTATTAATTTAGTTCTCTGCCAAATAAGAGAAAGGAGTTGGGCTTAATTGTCTTGATTGTTTTTTCCTGGAGAGTGCTCCATTGTGTTTTTCACTGCGGAGGGGAGAGAAGACTTCTTAGTCTCTTCTTTGCCTGGCTTGCTCTTCAAGATCATCGCTTACTTAGGGAAAAGTAAGATAATAGAGAAATTGCAGGTGGGGCTACATATAATGGCAGAGGTTTGATGGGTCAACCAGTGAGGGTCCTGCCTATACATAAGGGCACTTATGTATGGGCATAAGGGCACATTTGAGAATGGGGTAATGAGGAGAATTAAAGGAGAGGACCATTTACAAGGGTATGACCAGGATTGAGGGAAACCAGAAAAGGATGGTGAAGTACCACAGGGAGTTATTATCACCCTGAGGTCTTAAGGGGCAGTAGTGGGGGAGGGCCACCTAATCAGATCTATGGCCTTTGGTAGAGGAATGCAGCCATCTAGCAGAAACCTGGATGAGGGGTGGAGGTCTTCTCTGCTCAATCATCTTCTTGCACCTTCCATTGGCCAATCCCAGGCTGAAATATGTCTGCCTTCTTGTGAAGAGAAGGATGACAAGTGGATCCGTAGAGGCAAGAAGAAAAGATTGGCACACTGGTGTTTGTGTTCTGAACAATACTTACTGTCCCCCAGTCATCACTGGAGAAGAGCATCCTTCAGAGGTTCTGGGGTATTTAGAGATGTACTCTGCCCCTAAGTATAACCCAGTGATGTGAGTAATAGGGACTTTTGAACTGGTACTCTAGCCTGTCTTCTCTTATTTATATGCTTTGCCTTTTATTATAAGCCTTTTATTTGACTGTGACACATAGTTGCTTGTAGCAGCCTAGAGGCTAGAGGAGAAAAAACCAGGCCAGACCCTTTGGCCATTGTTACTGCCCATGCTTGAGGCAACATTCTCACTTTGGGGCTGAAGGTTATTCTTACAATGGGGCTGCTCAGAAGAAGCTGATTTTTATACTCTAGTGTGATTTTTTTTTTTTACCCTTCTTTTACTCTTGAATTCAGTCTACCCCCACAAAAGTATTATTCTTACTTCATATTCAAAAATAGTACATGTAAATCTCAGAAGAGCAGCAATATTAGCTGAACATAAAGGCCAGCTGCCAAGCAGAATTGATGTTTGATACTTAGAATTTTTGGAAGTAAAAACGCTTCTGGTTGAATAGTTGAATTAGCTAACACGACTCAACCCTGAAAGGCCCACTGTGATAAAGCAATGACATTTAACTAAGGCTGTAATTTAATTGTACTGTACCCTTTAGCAATAGCTCATTGATCTGTGAAAATATTTGCTGCTTGGTTTAATTAATTTATGATGTTAGTGAGTTATTTGCAAAATGAATAACTCCATTTTCCACATTTTAGGCCTGAGTTCATAAAACCCACTTTCCTTGGAAAAGTAGTTAGTCTTTTCAATGATTATTGGACAGTAGGCATTTTTTATTCCATGAGCTTAAAAGTAGCTCAATCGTAATGAAGCCACTAGTTTTGTTTTGTTTTTTAATTTATTTATTTGACAGAGATCACAAGGAGGCAGAGAGGCAGCCAGAGAGAGAAAAGAGGAAGCAGGCTCCCTGCTGAGCAGAGAGCCCGATGTGGGACTCCATCCCAGGACCCTGGGATCATGACCTGAGCCCAAGGCAGAGGCTTTAACCCACTGAGCCACTCAGGCACCCCTGAAGCCACTAGTTTTATATTTTAACTCCTGAAATATCATGTATAATCTTAGACTACTTTATAAAACAATAATTCATTGCTTTTTGGAAGCCAAGTTGCAGATGAGCTTATTAATATTTTAACTCTTTCATCAAAGTTCTGCTTAGGATTTATGTTGCTTTTGACTTTGGAGCTATCTGAATTAGGGAGGAAATACTTTAAGCTAAAGAGTCCAGAGTACATATTGGTGATCTCCCCAACTCCCCAAATTTGGAAGTTACCTGGAAGATCAGCCCCTTCTAAATAATAACCTCAAGGTTATGAAAAAATGAATGACCTCACCTTACAGCACCATTTTGTTTGCAGCATATTTTTTCATACTTAGATACCATTTGAGTCTTACGTGAAAACTTACCGAACAGATTGGGAAACTGAAGCCCAGAGTAGTGATATGATGTCCCCAGGATCCCATTGCTAGGGACTGGACTCACACAGTGTCTCCTGGCCTTTTTCTCTACACATGGAGCTATACCCACTGCTACCCTAAGTTTTAACAAGGTGGAGAGGGCCATGCTTACAGCAACATTTCAGAGGTTCTGTTAAGTTTTGCATTATTCTGATGCAATTATGAAATTTCCAATGGGTCTCATGTTTTAGCTTTCCTATTAATGTACATTTTGCTTTCTTCTCATTTCTTGTTTTCTTTTAATATACAGTGTTTTAAATGACTTACCTTTGATTAAAACTGCCTTAGAAAGAACCACCATGTTAATCTCATGTCTCATAAATATCCCTGGCCCCTGCCATGTGCCTCCAGGGCAGTGGTTCTTAGTAAGCAAGTGGGGATATTTGACAATGGCTGGAGACATTTTTGATAGCCAGTGTTTTTAACAAGTAGTCGGTAGAGGTCAGGGCTGCTGTTAATTATCCTACAATAACCGAAACAGCCCCCCTCAAAGAGTTATCCAGCTCCAAATGTCAATAATGCCTTGTCTGGAGCCTGTTGTGCCACAACTGAAGAATCGCAGGCCTGCAGACTAAGGCACAAAAGAGTACAGCATTCGGGACCTATTGAATAGTCCTGTGCCTATCACCGGAGTTTTTGTTCTGTCCCCTTCTTTTTGCATCCCCATCTCCTTATCAGTAATTTCCTATTGAAATGTGTTTTGAAATGTGTCATCCTCAAAGCTCCAGTTCATTTGATCCTTCCATGGTTCAGAAATGCCCCCTCCTTTGAACCTATAACACATCTAGTGTCTCTCATCTTGCCTTGTAATTATTCATTTATATTTCTCTCTCTAGCTGAACAGCATATTCCTTTGGCTTCGGGCAGTGGTTCTCTGAAGTGTGGGACAGCAACAGTGTCACCATCACCGGGGACCTATTACAAATAGAGATTCTCAGGCCCCATCACAAGCCCACTGAATTCCAAACTCTGGGAATTTAGTTCAGAGATCTGCCCTTCATGTAATTCTGATGGGTGTTAAAATTTGAGAACCATTAGTGTAGGGCATCTGTGTTTGGTCCGTAACACTGTTTAAGGCACATAGTAGCCATTTACTTGATGTTGAGTAAACCATGTGTTAAATCATGAGCCAAAGGACTCAGTAGCTATGAAATTGAATAACCATGTTTGCCCAAATATCATGAAAGGATCTAGACACATGCAGAGAAAAACTGGAGGAAACAGAAATCAATCAGGAATAGTCAAATAAGAAAGTTCTTTTTCTTTAAGATATTGATTGTATGTTGATTAGTTATTTCTTGACCAGATTGGGGCATCATATTTGAAAACCATGGATTCAACTTTAGGATATCTATTTTTATTTAGATATTGGATATTTAAAAATACTAACAACTAACTTGGCTTCCAGAGAATGTAATTTATAACACACCAGAATGTATTAGCAGGTGCCTGACAATAACTATTTTTTATGAGAGTTGTTTTCTGGGCTCTTAAAGCTATGCTCCATAAATCACATGGGGAGAGCCAGAGTCTTGCACTGATCTCCAAGTTTCCTGTGTCTGGTAAATAATGCCTTCTATGTACTGTCAGCTGGTGGAGATTGCCCTTTAGAAGCCATTGTGATTTAGCCCATGGAGAACAAAGAATTGAAATTTTTATGTTTCTCTGCTTTTTTGTCCCTACACATTCTTGGTCCTTGCTTATCCACCTCACAGGACCAGTGAGGAACCGGATTTGCTAGTTATGAAAATAGTGTTGGGATCAAGTTTAGGGGCACCTGGGTGGCTCAGTCAGTTAAGCATTTGCCTTCAGCTCAGGTCATGATCCCAGGGCCGTGGGATGGAGCCCTATGTCGGGCTCCCTTCTGAGTGGGGAGCCTGCTTCCCCTTCTCTCTCTGCCTGACTCTTTGCCTACTTGTGATCTCTCTCTCTGTCAAATAAATAAATAAAATCTTAAAGAAAAAAAAGAATCATGTTTAGTTGTATTACGCCTGTCCTGAAACCTAGAACTCCCAGGCTGGCTTTTAGCTCTGCTGTATGAGACAGTGGCTGGGTCCTGTAGCATTTATCCCCAGAGGGGTGATGGCACTGTCTCTTTTATAGGTAGGTTTGGAGTAAGGGATTAAAAAAATGACAATAGTAAAAGCTTGTCTATGGAGTCTGTTCTCTGTGCCAGGTGCTGTAGTAAGGATTTTGCATGCAATATTTCATTTACTCCTCCAAATTTTATGTGCTACCTAAAAGCCCCTACTGACCACACCAGAAAGTATTTTCCAGACCTTTCATTTTTATAGTACTTTGGAGGATGTGAAAATGTTTCCCCTGTTTAGAGTCCAACTCCTTTGGGGAATAAATATTTCAGCATGATATAAATAGCCTCTTTCTCTCTGCTTGAGCTCTAGTGGAGAGGGATATTGATAGAGAATTTAGCTTTCAGGCAAGGCTTGAGAAGCTGAGGGTACAGTTGTGTTGCACACCTGGGCATGATCTGACCACTCTGGTTTGGCTTTTCTTTGTTCCAGACCTGGAATCATAACTTTTCTTCCCCTTCCGTTTGACTGCTTTATTACACTGGGATAATGCACGGGGTATTCTCATACAGTTGGCTTCTGTTTGGCAGAGTGGCATGTGGGCACTTTTCTGGTTAAGACTAGAAGCCTCCTCCTGGGCACTGTACACACATGAAATGGATCACAAAAAGAAAACAGCTGAAATATACAGGTCAGGTGGTAGGATTGGTTGTGTGGGGACTGCGTGATCTTGGAGATCTTTCCAGCTCTGAACTTTTTATTATGAGGTATAAGTGGAAGAGGTCTTTCCAAGGGGACCTCTTGGAAGTTACCATTAGATATGTGAACCAGTATTATGATGTTATTCCTTGATCTCATCAAAGTCCTATGATTTTAACAAACAGGACCAAGAAAGGAAATATGAGGCAGAGAGAGAGAGAATAAAAGAAGAGGTTCAGGCCTAGTGATATTATGAAATTAGGGGACAACTTGCTTTCTAGATCATTTCTTGATTTTTAAGAAACATCTGAGGAGCATCTTCTGTGTCATTCCTTGGAAGTTGCATTTCTTCCTGCTTGTTCCACGGTCTCCTTGCTCCAGTGACTCACAGTTAGCGCTGAATTCTGACAGGTGCTTTCCAGGGACTCCTTTTCCCTCACTCTCATCAGCATTTACCAGGGGCTTGTGGAGGGAGTGGGGCTGGGGAGAGGTGGGAATGGTTCGGAGGTGATGGGGGAGTGCTTTGTCTGTAGAGAATTTCAAAAACAATAATAAAATCAAAAGTTGGTCTGCTTTCTGTCATCACCATGCAGGGTCAAATCTGAACAATGCCACTGACTAAATACTCCTCTTCAGAGGGCAATAGTTCCCACTGTACCCCACAGCCCCATTGCCACAGCAGTCTGGTTAAAGGGACCTCAGTTCTTTAGGAAACAGAGAAGGTACAGACCTCTCTCTGCATGATTTCCACTCTTAGAAATCTAATAGCTTTTTCTTCTCTTTGCTTCCTTTCTTGTGTATGTGTGTTTAGGCAAGGAAACAGTTACTGTTCTTCCAGGAGCCTCTTACTTCTCCAGCGATGAATCATTTGCGATGATTAGAGGGTATGTAACGACGGAGCCCCCATGTTTCAAATGGCATGGAATGAACTGAGTCATCCCCGAACGTGTTAGAAGGGCTTCGAAACGTAGCCACGTCTCCCAGCCAGAAAATGGTCATGGGCTCATTCAGCTGCACCAAGATAGGAAATTATTCACATTGAGCATTGGGAATTGGAACATTGAGCTCACTGTTATTAAAAGAACCCCCCAAATGGAGTATTTATCTATGTGCTGAGAATACTGAAGTAAACATTTTTAAAGTTCTTTCTGAGGATCCTAACATTTTCTACAAAACTGTGTTTTCATTTTCTAGCTAGCGTTTACCTTCAAATCAAGCCACATTACGCCTCACCAAAGGAAACAAACACACTGTGTACACCTGTTTTTAATTTGTTTTTGGAGACAATATAGGCTGTAATTTTTTTTAAAGAACTCTTAATGGTTATTTCTCTACATCAGCTTGAGCTGATTGATTTGGAAGATCCAGGGTTGGGTGGGAGAAAGCAACTTTATTTTGGAGGGTATAGAATTATTTTAATTGCTGGCAATTTCAAGCAAATCGGACACAAAGCTTGTGAAATTTGCTTTATATTTCCTTTTTCTCTCTCAGGGGACATGTCAATCTAACAATGCTAGGAGCAATGCAGGTTTCCAAATACGGTGACCTGGCTAACTGGATGATACCTGTAAGTAGACATTTTTCTTCTGAATTAAGTGTGGGTCACCATAATTATTTTTTAAGAAAAATCTTGTTGAATTGCTATGAGAGCGCAGCATAATTATTATGAAAATAAGGAAATTTTTTAATAATATTTAATATTTTAGTCAAATTTTGGTAAAGCAGCTACTGAGAACTATTTGGCTTTACTTGTTTACTATGTAGTTGGAACTAAAAAGGTGGGATCATGGCCAAAACATAATTTTTCATAAGGAACAGAGAACTGGGGAAGATGAAAAATAAATGGGTTAAATCTGATAAAAATAAGGAATACCAGTATTTGTTATAGCTAAGTTTTTATAACCAGAAAGAACAATTAACAAGTTCATTAATTTTGTGTTGATGCTCTATTTTCTTATTCATGGTGATTAAAGACCTTTCTTGATTGGTTGGTCATGTGACCTCATAAGTTATCAATCACATTGTCTTCTGTTAGGGAATACAGAACTTATGATGTTTAAACATGCTTGTAAAATGCAGTTTTCATTTACTAATGGCTTAAATCAAGGAAAAACCACTTAGAATCAGCTTTGGAAAAAGGACTGTAATCAGTTGACTTAATTTATGACTGTGGTTTGTTACATTCCCGGTTGTTGCTTTGTGATATGCGTACGGAAATAAGAAATAATGCATGTCCATAAGTATGAGCTCATTTTGGCTGGTGGCTCAAGTTACTCTTTTTGTGTGTATACTTAAGGGTTTCTGTGTATTTTTCTGTTTCATCAGCTAAAAGGAGTTTAAGTAACTGATGCTGATGTTCTATGATTTGAAAGTTTTTCTGAAATCTCTTAGGTATTTTTTCCTCTAGTAATTTTTTGAGGAAGGTGGATTAATATAGATGATGACAGTGTCAGAGAGCTCTTTTGATCTAATATACCATGAAATATAATTATTTTAAAATTTGAATAATTATTAAAGCCCTGGTTCTCAAACTTGCTTGCATATTAGAATCACATGATAGTTTTAAAAAATATTGACAGCTGGGTCCCACTCCCAGAATTTCCAATTTAATTAGTATGGGATATAGCCTATCTGGCTACTGGCTGGCTCAGTCAGTAGAGCATGCTGCTCTTGATCTTGGAGTCATGAGTTCAAGCCCCACATTAGGGATAGAGTTTACTTAAAATAATAATAATGAAAAAAATATATAAGGGAGAAATATCACTGAACCATTAATAGTAAGAACCCTTAGCAGATCATGGAATATGTTGTTATTTTAGTTTTAAAATGTTTATCATTCTAAATCAGCCATGGTTATAAGAGTTGACAGCCTTTGAAGGCTTCAGAGGAATTCGGGAGGATTTCCTGAATGTTGTACAGTGAATCAGATTGACAAGTTTATGGGAATACTTATTCCCATACTTACATTGTATCATTTATTCCTTTATATAAATAAAGGAATTTTCCTTTCCTAAGTAAACACTCCTTTATTTATATAAAGGAATAAATGATACAATGTATACAAAGTACATATCACTTTACATATGATGTATATGAGCTTGACATAGAGTACAAGCTAAATAAATGGCTTATTATTATTTGACAACTTAAGAATGAAAATTGGGGGTACCTGGCAGAGAAGGGAATAGAATTAGTTACTATGAACAGAAACAATCTAGTTTTAAATACATCTGTTTCTCTGGACTGTTAACAAGTTTTGAAATCAGTTTGCACAGTGGTCAGTATGGAGCAGAAACATGTTCAACACATTTTTGCCTTCAGGGAACGTCGGCATTTTTAAAAAGTCAGTATATGTTTTGTTTATATTATGGTTTAGCGCACAGGGAGGCTAGAAGCTCTTACAGAGTATATATTCTGTATTCCTGTGTAGGAAAGATTTTTCAACATGTATCACTTTTTTATATATCCTGTGGGGATTCCTGTGAGTGACTAAAATATCAGTGTTTGTTACTTTATAATTTTCTTAATACTCTCAGAGCCCATGTGTTTCCAAATGACTGGACCTAGTAGGACCGTGACGGAGAACTCTGGAGTTCTGAAGAAACAAAAACTAAACATAAAAAGTGTTCTTGTGTCTGGTTCTATTCTTTTGGTAGTATCATTTCTTTTTTTTTTTTTTGAGAGAGAGAAAGAACTCGAGAAGGGGGTATGGGGAAGGGCAGAGGCAGAGGGAGAGAGAGAATCTTGAGCAGGCTCCATGGCTAGCTTGGAGCCCAACACTGGGCTCAATTTCATAACCCCGAGATCTTGACCTGAGCCAAAACCAAGAGCTGGATGCTTGGTTTCCTTGGACCTGAGCCACCCAGGCACACTGGTAGTGTTACTTCTGATGAGCTTTTCTTTTGTTCCTTTAATAACTGATAAACACTCCTTGGATTCTTCATGTGTGATGCATAGTGGATATTTTGACTCTTTCGAATGCAAAATAGGTTAAGAATCAAGACCATGGGGGGACGCCTGGGTGGCTCAGTTGGTTAAGCAGCTGCCTTCGGCTCAGGTCATGATCCCAGCGTCCTGAGATCGAGTCCCACATCGGGCTCCTTGCTCAGCAGGGAGCCTGCTTCTCCCTCTGCCTCTGCCTGCCATTCTGTCTGCCTGTGCTCGCTCTCTCCCGCCTCTCTCTCTGATAAATAAATAAAATCTTAAAAAAAAAAAAAAAAAAGAATTAAGACCATGGGTTTTAGCTTGTAATAAATTGGAATTTCACTTCTCTTTCTAACAGATCATACAATCCAGAGTACATATTTTTGTTAGGATTAATTGAGAAGAAAATGAAAAGTGGCCGCCAAAAGCACTCCATAAATAGTGGCTATTTTTATCTTCTTCAGTGATCTGTTGTTTAATTAGAGAGGAAATAATTTGCCTTAAAGTACACTGGCTTGAGCAAGACTATTTTACAGTAGCTAGTACAACCTGCTTATCCTGAGTTCATATTCAAGTACCAAAAATTAAACCCTTTGAGGGCACATTTCTTGCTCTTACTGGTTATGGATAAGATACAGCCTATCCTCTTTATATAAAGTTTCAGTGAGAAATCTATTTCTCTTTGTCCCAAAGATTTATGTTGATTATTAAAATTCAGATATATTTTTATTGCAAGATCTGGCAGTTAAGCTGAAAAGTTCAGCTTTATTATATCATTTTTCATTTACTTTTATCTTTTTAGTCAGATGAATAATCTTTCAGTGGCTGTAAAGCCTTGAGTTTCTCTGCATCATGGTATCCTCATCAATTACCACCATGTCATATTACAGTAAACATTGTGCTTTTAAGGCAGGCAAATGGTATGGATTCTCTTTGTCTCATCCTTTGATAGCTTCTTAGTATGTGGTGTTTGTCTCCTGTACACAGAGTTTTAAAATTTCTGCCCTGAACATCCAAAGAGAGAGAATGTGACCAAATAGTCATTGGCTCCTTCAAGTTCCCTGATTATTGTGATGATGGTAAAACCCCAGGCAGGCTATGAAAATGTGGACAGATGTGTAGCCCTTTGAATCTGCATTCAGAACTGCTCTGGCTTTCCTAATGCCTATTTTTGGAAAACAGCTGCCATAGATTATTGACTTGTGGGGGGAAGCAGATGTGTATCAGCAGTGATGGGAACTAGCTACAGAAAACGTGCAACCGCGGCCGGCTGGCCATGGCTGCTGTATGTGAGTGACATGACAGCCAAGGGCTTGCCCCTTCTGCATGGGCAGAATTGAAACAAGGGAGTCTTAAGGTAAAGGAAAATAGGATGTATTTTGTTTGTTTTTCCTTCACAATTTAAAAATTTCTTTGTACATTTTAAAAGAAGAAATACAAGTAGTGGGTGTAGTCATGTATGCTAGATGTATGAGTGCACAAAATTGGTTTGGTATTCTAGTTGTCTTTTTAAAATAAAGCTTACTCTAGTCTTCTGTGTGTACAACGAAGGAGGTTTGTGTTCAAGATTTAACCAATGTGATGTCAATGATATCTCAGTAAAGTTGGGAAAAAGTTAGAAAATTCAAAAAGGATTTAATCTCGTGGTTTAATTGCATAAAGTATAGTCTAAATATTAAATCCACAGTTACAGATACAGAAATATAAAGATTAAAGCACAGATATAAACACACAGATCCAGAGCTGGATTTAACACACTTGTCTTGTTCTACAAACCGGAGGTAAGGAAAATGGCAGAGAAAATACGTATGTGTGGTATTATGTTTTTATAGTTACTCAGTAATACGTTTGCCATCTCAGTGTAATGTAGTGGAAAGTGTACAGAATTTTGGGATTAGACCTAGGCTTAAATACTGGCTCTGTTACTTATTGGTGGTATAGCACATCATTTTATTTTGGTATACTCATTTATAAAATGATACTGTTTAACTCCTATGCTGTTCTGGGGATTAAACTAGTTAATTCAGCAAATATTAAGCATTTATTAAGGACCGTGTACTGTTCTTGCCTCTTAAAGATGAAGCAGTTAACAAAAGACATGAAATCCTCTGCAGTTGGGAGCTGATGTTCTAGCGGGCTCCACACACGTGGCCCATGTGCTGACTGTGGCCCACTGCCTCTTCTTGAAATAAAGTTTTACTGGAACATAGCCACATCCATTCATTTGTGTATTACCTGTAGCTGCTTTTGTGCTGCAACAGCAGAGTTGAGTAATTTCAACAGTATGGACTGCAAAGCCTAAAATAGTTACCATGTAACATTGCACAAAGAAGCTTGCCAGCTCCTGCCTTAGATCATTGGTTTGAAACCTTTCTTATTTTCTAATATAAGCAAGTAATGCTATTAATTTCTCTCTATGCACAGTGTTAGTGACATCCCACAAATTTTTATATATGGTGCTTTCATTTTCAGTTCACTTTTCTTCAAAATATTTGCTCATCTCCCTTTATGATTTTTTTCTGTGACTTGGTTATTTGGAAGTATGTCATTTCACTTCCAGATACTTGGTGATTTTTCACATAACTTTGTTAATTTCTAGTTTAGTTGTCTTGAGGTCAGAAAACATACTTTATGTAGTTTCCATCCTTTTAAGTTTGAAATTTATTTATGGCCAAGAATATAGTCTATCTTAGTGACTGTTGCAGCTACACTAGGAAAGAATATGTATCCTGCTACTGTTGGGTAGAATGTCCTATAACTCAGGTCAAGTAGGTAGATAGCATTGAAGTTTTCTATGTCCTATCAGTTACTGAGAAAGGAGTAACGAAATCTTTATCTGTAATTGTGCATTTGGCATTTTCTACTTTCAGTTGTATTACCTTTTGCTTTGTATATTTTAGAGTTCCATTATTTGGTTGTATTACACAGTTAAGTACACAGTTAAGACTGTTACGCTCTTTCGATGAATTAACCTCCGTCATTATAGCTCACCTTATTTCTGGTAATATTTTGCATTCTGAAGTCTACTGTCTGATATTAATATAGTCACTCTGCATGGTGTTCTACCTGTAACCTATTAATGTCATTATATTTGAGTGAGCTGTATAGTTAATATATAGTTAGGTCTTGATCTTTTATCTAGTTTTATCTCTGACCTTTAATTGGAGGTTTATGCCATTTACATTTATGTGATTATCAACATGTGGGCTTAAATCTTTCAGTTTTAAATCTATGAGTTTGTTTGTTTTTGTTTTCCTCTCTTTTCTTTTGGGTCAGTTAAGCATTTTTTATGATTCCAATTTTTTATGATTCCATTTTTTATGATTTCTTCACTATTGACTTATTTTCTTAGGTTTTCTTCCAGTGGTTCCTCAAGGGTTTACAATACATACCTTTTACTGATCACAGTCTAAGTAATACCATATCACTTTACATATAATGTAAGAACCACTGTAAACTTCTGTTCCCTGCCCTTATCCTGTTTGCTGCTGTTGGTCATACATTTTATTCTGCATTTGTTTTAAACCCCATGATACTTTGATATTTTTGTCCTAAGCATTCAGCTCTCTTTTAAAGAGATTGAAAATAAGAAAAAAAGTATGTTTTGTTTATTTTTATTATATAGTGTAATTTATATATAAAAGTTATCTATTGCCCAACATGTTTGCTCTCTCTTACACTTCTCCTTTACATTGATCCAGATTGCCATCTGATGTTATTGTCCTTCTGCTTGAAGGACCTCCTCTGATGTTTCTTACACTGCAAGTCTCATAGATGTCACTCAGGTTGATTCTTTCAATATTTGCTTTTCAACTTTGCTTTAAGGTTAGTTGAGAGAAGCCTTTAGTTTCAGTGTAGTTAACACCACTACTAATGTGATTTCCTTTTGAGCACTTTACCTGATGCCCCACGTATTACGAGGCCTTTCCCCTCAGGCTAGTAGGAATATGAATTGTTCCCACACCTGTGTGAATTCTGGGTAGTATTTTGGTTAATACTTCCTGTTGCTTCTTTTCATATATACACACATCGGTACTCTGCCAAAGACTTGAAGTGAATCCTTTGCAAATCTTGTGAGCTCTCTCTCTGTATAGCAACCTGTTTTGGTATTTTGAGATTTCTAGTCAAATTCTAGTTGACTAGGTCTCTCTGAACCCAGCAGGGTTACTGGGTCCCACTTGGGTTCCCCTCTTTGCACTGGGTTCCTCTTTCTAATCAGTAGGCTGGGGCATTTGTAGGCCTACCTCATTGGTTTTCCTTCTCTCAGAGATCACAGTCCTGTACTGCCTGTTTTCTAATCTGAAAGCTACTCTCCTGTATTAATACCATTAATAATATTTTTGAACTTTTGTCTTCATATAGTTCTTTTCTTTTAATATTAATTTATTTATTTTCAGCATAACAGTATTCATTATTTTTTCACCACACCCAGTGCTCCATGCAATCCGTGCCCTCTATAATACCCACCACCTGGTACCCCAACCTCCCACCCCCCCGCCACTTCAGACCCCCCTCAGATTGTTTTTCAGAGTCCATAGTCTCTCATGATTCACCTCCCCTTCCAATTTCCCCCAACTCCCTTCTCCTCTCTAACTCCCCATGTCTTCCATGCTATTTGTTATGCTCTATAAATAAGTGAATCCATAGTTCTTAGATGATTTTCTTAGTATAAATCCCTAAAAGTAGAATATGTTGGTCAGTTTTTTAGGGTTTTTGACACATAATGAATTACTTCCAGAAGAATGATCCCAATTCACGCTCAAACTGTTTTCATTGTGTTACCAGTGCTGGTATCTTTTCTGTTCAATTATTTTGCATTTCTTTTAAAAACTGTCATCTAGGGCTGTTTAAAAGGTCAGCAGTGCCTTACTCCTCTGCCTTACTCCTCACTTAATCCTTTTCTCTTTTGTTCTGGAGGCTACTCTTTTAGCTTTTAGCAGCTGTTACCTCTTATCAAATATTGTTAGGTGCTGCTGTCTTTGGTCATTTTAAAGATCACATTCAGGGTGATTGTTCTCTGCGTTAGTGAATGTGTCTGAACAGACCAGCTGTAACAAGCATGTGTGTGTGTTTTCTGTATCCAATATGTTGAACAAGCTCTACATGTGGGATGAAATAAAAACACAGCTATTTTTAATCTCCTGTGGTGTCTTTAACTTTAGTTAGGGAAGTTCTCCTTCTGCGTGACATTTCAGCTCATTCTCTGACGATATCATAACTATCACTGGGTCACTTTAATTCACAAACTTAAAGACTTAAAGATTCAAGACTTAATGAGTCCAGTTCAAAACAATGAACATTGTTTCACCATACGTTTAAAAGTGGCACATCTCCTCTCCCCTTGACTCCGCAGCTCGAGACCAGCCTGGCTGGCTGCAGTTGGGAAAGGTTTTGTGTGGTGGTCTGCTTTTTTCTTCCTTGACCTCCTTCCCCAGTTCACTATTTGGCACCTACCTGGGTAAAAATTCAGGAGAATGAGAAGGCAAGGAAATAGGGCAGGAAAGTTCTTAAATGGCTGGTGGTGCTATGAGCTGATCCCTTTTTCTGTGCAGGGCATTTGGAGAGCCCCTTGCCCCTTCTGGAGGGGCAATGGCCGGGCGCTTCTCCTGCAGATCCCGGTTTTCCTGTGGTCTGCTTCACACAGAAACTCTCATTTGCCTCAGCATCCTGTTGAGAAAATGTTAAAGCATCTTTAGGTTTGTCTTCTTATGACCACACCTGGGAAGCACTCATGTCACACATTTCTTGTCCACTTCTGCCAGTCACTTCAGGTTTCTCAGGTAGAAGTCTGATGCCCTGTGCCCCAGTTGTTTCCTGACTCTTCTCCTGGAAGTGGGACGCTCTGGAGTTGTCATCCAGGCTGTGCTGTCATTTGAGTTAGGTGCAGGCAGACACTTACCGTCTCCATGTTGCTGGAGTAGAGGAAGTAGGACCACAGTACGCTTTTCTTCACAGTCCTTCACACACAATCCTCTGTGCCTGCTGGACTCTGATTTTGCCAATCGTCCTGGGTCTTGGGATTTGTTTTTGACCACTATCTCTGTAAATTGCGGTTCTGAGATCTATCTCACATAGTGGTATCTCCTAGCTATCATACTTGTACATTCATGAAAAACAAGATAAAAGAAGTTCTCGATTTAACATCTGGTTACTGGCGTGGTTTCCTTGCTGCTGTAAAGTCTTCCTCTGAGCTCATATTTGCCTAAGCCTTCATAATACATGTAGGGGTGTGTTCATCTATGGTTTCTGTACATCAGGGCGATTCCCCAGCCTATTCTGTTTGCCAGCTGCCCTAGACAGAAAAGAGGACCATGGAAGAACCTATCCATGCTCTGTTTATTCTAACTGGCTAATAAAAACTGACTGATCCCTAGCTGGCAAGGGGTGGGAGAAGAGGAGGAAAAGGAAGGGGAGAGAAGGGGGAGTGTCAGAAAACAAAAAACCCATACTGCTCAGACCCAATGGATGGACCTTTATTTCCTCTGCCAATTTAGAGACCATTTAATGCTTGCAAAATTTCCAAGAGCAAAGAATGATTCCTTCTTGTATAACAATTTAACAAATGAGCATACATTTTTAAAAAGACAAGTTAGTATTTATGAAAATTATTAGAAACATAAGCTGTTTATTATTGCTCTTTACTTGGAGACTATTTAGTTATTCAAAAGTGCTTTTTATCTGTGACTATCTGGAAAGCATGTTGAAAATTAATCCTTAGTTTTATTATTTATATCCAGTATTTTTTAGGCTAAAAGCATATTTATAGACTAACATATTTGATACTTTAGTTTTATAAGGAATTTTCCTTTTACTTGGAGGAAACTGCTTGTTGGTGATTAAAAGCTATGATTAAAGTTTAAAAGCCACAGCTAAATTATAAATCTAAAATTTTCACAAGGAGGGAACCAATAGCTATTTAAGCACATGCCATTGGCCAGGTACTGTTTATTTGTATATGTATTGTCATTTAATCAGTATAGAACATTATAGAATCCCTGTTATTATAGATGAAGAGACAGATCACGAGTTAACCATTCAAGTTTGCAATATGTAACCCGGTTTCGACATAGGGATTTAATCATAGTTTCCTTTGCTCTTATGCACTTTGTATTCCACCACACTTCTTTTGGAAGTATCTAACTAATGCTTTTCATGATAGAAGTAAAACTACCTGCAAAATAAAGAAATACTCTTACAGCATTCCTATAAACTTGATTAAGAAGTTATTGTTGCATTGTGTGGGATAAAGCTTATTGCAATTGGAAGGATACAGGCTGTATGTATGATCTTAGTTCAACTTGGGGTTTTGAAAGGTGCTGGATTCACCATTTTCATGTGCTTTTTTTCTGCATCTTATTTTTTAGAGCTCTCACACTCAAATTCCAAAGTCTTCACTACCTAATCACATATAACTAGCATAAATCTCATGTATGAAGTATTTTACCCATTTTATTTACCATTTTTTAAATAATTTACCAATTGAAGAGTTTTTTGAAAGAGTTCAGGGCTTCTACCAGGATTTAAAAAATAATTTTAGATTTTAATATTTCTTAAATGGGAAACACTGAAACATAACTGTGGAAATATGAGAATTATTGCAAAGGGGAATCCTCAATAGAAGCTAAAAAAAATTGAGATCAGACAAAAACAATAGCAAATTTATTGGCAAGTCAGCTCACTCAGCCTAGGTCCCCACCAGTGTTAATCTTCTACGTAGGCAAGGGACATGAGAATGTGAAATAGATTTTTCTCTTTGGAAATCTCAATTTTCATTGATCTTAGAGAAATTTTTTCTTTTAATTGCTACCTGAGATTTTTTGGGCTCTGTAGGAAAAGAAATACTTTCCTCCTTGCTATGTTGCATATGATATGTTTGTGAACAATTGCTTAATTCTAAGAATGTCAACTATGTACTAGAACTCATGTATTCAAACCAGAGACTGAAAAAAAAGTGAGCTAGACTTCTGATTGATTCCAAGCCCTGTGCTACCTGGCCTCGCAGCAGCTATTTTAAGAATTTCTTTGATTATATACCCTCCATTGTCTCTGGTGTCAGAAGGCAGACTTCTGCGCAAGGCGTGTGAATTATGTCCTCGTCATGTTCATCTTCTCATTCTTCTTCTTCCCTCTCCTCCTTCCTCCTTTCCCTTTCTCTTTACAGAGAGGACGAACAGTGAGTGAGTTTGAGATTTTCAACTATTATTATCCCTTTGGCTAGTGATGTATTTGTATGACTGCAGCAGCCCCTTCTTATTAAACAACAACCCACTTAAAGGGAGGAAACAAATGCTAGATGAGGTCTCTTAGAAAACCGTTATTAGTAATTTCATAAATAATGCTGCTGCGGATGTAACTTAGCAGGGAATCAAGCTAAAGGGCTGAAGACGGTGTGACCCTGCTGCTAAAGGCTACTGAATCTTGAAGACTAAATTTTATTAAAGAACTGGATTTGGCTTTGCTAGTTGATGAAATCTGTACTTCTCACTTTACTTTTCTGGTTTAGAGATAATTTTTGGTCAACATTTTGATTTACCAACAAGAAAAAGTTTTATCAGAAAATGTCCAATATATACAAATGTAGAATAGTAAAATGCATATATTCAGTTCGGACACTTATCCATTCATGGCCAGTCTTGTTTCATGTATGCTCCTGTTCACTTTCCCCTTCTCCCCAGATAGCACATATATCATTCCATACCTTAATGTTTTCATTTTACCACTCAAAGGTTCCTTTTCTAAGTCACTGATCTGTTACCTCTTCAACAATAAGGAATGAAGGATGTAATTTTAACATCGTCCAGCTATACAGCACCTTAATTTTATAGATGGGAAACTTGAATCCAAAAAAATGAAGTCACCTGACTCAGGTCACAACATAGTTAGTAACCAAGCAAATCCTGGAACTCATCCCTTCTATCATGTAATCTAATAGAAATATTGTTTCCATTATGAGGAAAAGTTTACTTGTGAAATGCAACATCCCCATACACAGAACCTTCCATATTCCTTTCAGGTACACTTTGAATTATCTGTCTCTGTGAAGTTACTTAACCTTCCTAGATCTTAGCTCTTTATTTTTAAAATATGGTGAATGACATGGGTTTTATTCAACAAATTTATTAGGAGTTTTGTTTGTTTTTGTTTTTGTTGCTGTTGTATTAGGTATATTAACCACTTTGGATAGAGTGGTGGGCAGACTTAATTTCTGTGGTGAATATGGCAAAAATAGGGGTGAATGATGGTACTGTGCAAAACATTTTATGCCCTAAACATTAAACATATTGATTTAGGAATAACAAATCGATTTACAAGAGTTAGTCTCTGGTCCAGGAATATGGTATATTTTGTCATTTATTCAGGTCTCATTTTACGTCCTTCATTACATTTATTCCTAATTATTTTTCAGTTTTTGCCAGTGTTTCAAGCTGGGTATTTCAATTTCTAAGTGTTCTTGCTAATATAAAAGAAAACTATTGGTTTTGTATATTTATCTTTTATTTATTCACTTTTAAAAATTCTCTTATTAGCTAGTATAGTTTTTTTAGAATTCTCTTAAATATTCTACAATGTTTTTATCTATAAATAAGAATTCTTTCTGTTTGGGTGCCCGGGTGGCTCAGTCATTAAGCGTCTGTGTTCAGCTCAGGTCACGATCCCAGGCTTCTGGGATCCCTGCCCACTGCTCTGCGGGAAGCCTACTTCTCCCTCTTCAACTCCCCTGGCTTGTGTTCTCTCCATCAAATAAATAAATAAAATCTTAAAAAAAAATAAAAAGGAATCCTCTTTTCTAAAAGCCTTATCACTTAGTTTATTTTCTTTAAATAACAAAATATCCAAAACAGTATGAGTAAGTAGTAGTGTTTAAGGATTTTCTCAATTTTGATAAGAATTCATTTAGAATTTTAACTTTTAATATTGCCGATTGTATTTTTAATAGAATGTCCTTTATATTGTTTTAGAAGTTTCCTTTTGTTTATGGATTTAGAAGTGAATGGCTATTGAATTCAGTGTGTATTTTTTTTTTTTAAGATTTTATTTTTTATTTGAGAAAGAGAGCCAGAGAGCATGAGTTGGGAGCGGAGGCCGGGGGGGTGCAGGTGGAGCAGAGGGAGAAGCAGACCCACTGATTCGGAAGCCCAAGCCCCGGTTGGATCCCAGGACCCCAGGAGCATGACCTGAAGGTAGCCACTTAACTGACTGAGCCACCCTGTTGCCCCTTACTTAATGTGTTTTTAACTACTGATTTAATCACACAGTTCCCCTTTAATTTGTTAATGTCATTATTTAAGTTGATAGACATTGATAGATGTTATTACTTTTTTATACAACGATCAATTTTTAACAGTCTGTAAGATATTTTTATGCTTATTGGTCACCTCAACTTTTGTGACCTTTCCTGTAGCAGTTTTGTCAATTTTTCTTTTGCTAGAAAGCAGTCATTTCTTTTGGATTTTCACATTTATCCAGAACAATATGCAGTATTCTTGTTTAACTTCTTTAGTATCCTCAAAAACTGCTACTGTTAATCTACTTTTTATTCCAAATTTTGTAGGTGTTTATACTCTCTCCTCTCTTTTAATTAGGCTTATAAGAAATTTGCCTATTTTAAAGTAAATCACGTGTACTTTAAGAAATATGTTATTTGGGGCACCTGGGTGACACAGTTGATTAAGTGGCTAGGTCATGATCTAAGGGTCCTGGGATCATGCCCCAGCTCCCCTCCCCGCTCCGTGTGGGGCTCCCTGCTCAGTGTGTGAGCGAGGTCTCCTTTTTCTTCTCCTTCGGCCTCTCCCCTTGCTTCTGCCTGCACACTCTGCTCTGTCTCTCAAAAAAATAAATAAAAAATCTTAAAAAAAAGTAATTTATTAATATCCTTTTTCTTATTTATCTTCTATTTAATATTATACTAGTTATAGATTTACATATTGAATGCTTTATTTTTAAGCTTTCTCTTTTAATTATAAAAACATTTAGGGCTCTCCATAATTTTAAATTGCATTCTATAAACTTAGACATAAAGTTCTTAGTGATTTTTAATTCTAGTTTTTATATCATTTTTGATCCATAATTTTTTAGAAAGACTTCCAGCATTTGATCATATTAGCACAGTTATGTATCTTAAAGAGACCCACAGGAACAGTGCCAGATCCGATCATGGCTATGCTGTTAAGAACCAGACAGTTGGCTTCTATTTGGGGGTCATAAGATCTAACAAATCTTTAACCCTGGAGTTATCTTGGTAAATTTACATTATTAGAGGCATATGGAGTTGAGATTGAGTATCAGTTTCCCATATCACATCTTATCCTCTTTCTAGACCTTCACTATCAAAATAGAATGCCAGGCAAAATCATCAGCATTTTACATTTAGCTTTCTTCCCCCACCTCCCCCGCCCCCTGCTCAGCCAATATAGTTAAATTTTCCTAAGTAAAAGATAGCATTTTTTTAAAGATTTTATTTATTTATTTGACAGACAGAGATCACAAGTAGGCAGAGAGAGAGAGGAGGAAGCAGGCTCCCTGCCGAGCAGGGAGCCTGATGTGGGACTTGATCCCAGGACCCTGGGATCATGATCTGAGCCGAAGGCAGAGGCTTAACCCACTGAGCCACCCAGGCGCCCCCAAAAGATAGCATTTTTGAACTTTATAGTACCAGTAAATTCAGCATTGCTCATCTTTTCACTTGTTAACTCAATTAGATCATTAGAATATTTATAATAATACTTTATTTAAACAGAACTATTAAGAATAAGATATTCCATATATATCATATTTTTCAGATCATCCAAATTAAGCTATATAAGTACCAATTCCTAAAAAAAATTGTTTTGGGTTGAAAACATTATTAATTTTCTTACAATTGTGCATAAAAAGTAAATATGTTTTGCATGAAGGCCTGGCACAGAGTCCTTTGACGGAGACTCATACACTTTAATTTAGGAACATGAGATTTGACATGGTTTTTTAGCCATTCATTATGTGTTTTGCATATTTCTAGATTAGAGTTACAACGTTTAACGTTAACAGTATTGGATAGGGAATTTCTGATTGATGAGTTGTCCTAAAGGATCTGACTGTTTTTTTTAGAAGTTGTTTAAACTGAAGCTACATAGGGCATCTCTAGGCTTTTTTTGTGATTCTTAACTATATCTATTAACATCACCCAACAGATTAGGAACAGTAAGAAAGAAAAATAGTGCAATAAATTCAACATAATGAATATTTTAAAATAGGAAGTATCCTTTATGGGGATTCAGTTACCTCTTTCTTGAAACTAGGGAAGGACTTTATCCAATTCTTTTTCTGACTTGTTCTTTAACTTCAAGTAATGTACTTAAATTTTTCTTGTCGATTTTTATCTTTTTGTAAAAGAAAGCTTGAATTATATCTACTTTCTGCAAGTACTATTTAGGCAATGAGAAATTATGTTCATAGAATTGTGTTTATTAAAAGCTTCTCAGTATGGAACAAGTAAACCATAACAAGAAAAATGAAGTAGCAAAGCAGAAAATAAAAATGGGATTTTGAGGGTGCCTGAGTGGCTCAGAGGGGTAAGCCTCTGCCTTCGGCCCAGGTCATGATCTCAGGGTCCTGGGATCGAGCCCCACATTGTGCTCTCTGCTCAGCAGGGAGCCTGTTTCTCCCTCTTTCTGCCTGCCTCTCTGCCTACTTGTGATCTCTATCAAACAAATAAATAAAATCTTTTTAAAAATGGTATTTTATTTGTCATAGAACAAAGGTGCAGTCTATATTTTTAGTTTTTACAAACTTGTAATAATCTGACTGCGGAACATGGTTTGATATAAAAGTTCTCATTACCATATATATATATTTTTAAATACTTTCTCAGAAATCTAAGCTATCATTAGGACAAGCTAATCAAAATAACAGTAACTTGGATAGTAGAGTTTGTTGGGAAAAATAAAACACAGCAAGGGGATCTATCAAAATGAAAAGGCGGTCTACCAAATCAGAAAAAATACTTTCAAATTATATATTCCATAAGGGGTTAATATCCAAAATATATAAAGAACCTCTATAACTCAATAGCAAAAAGAAAAAAAAAAAGAAAAAAGATTAAAAATGAGCAGAAGAGGGGCACCTGGGTTGTTCAGATGGTTAAGTGTCTGCCTTTGGCTCATTTCATAATCCCAGGGTCCAGGATCAAGCTCTGTGTCGGGCTCTCTGCTCAGTGGGGAGCCTGCTTCTCCTTCTCCCTGGCCTCTAAGCTTGTGCTCTCTATTGCAATCTCTGTCTTTCTCTCTCAAGTAAATAAATAAAATCTTTAAAAAAAATTTTTTTTAAATTAAAAATGGACAGAAGTTCTGAAGTTCTGAATAGATATTTTTCCAAAGAAGACATCCAGATGGCCAACACACAGGTGAAAAGATGCTCAACATTAGTAATCATCAGGGTAATGCAAATCAAAACCACAGTGAGATACTGCCTCATACTTGTTAGTATGGCTTGTCAAAAGGACAAGAAGTAACAAGTGTTGGCGAGATTTGCAACAAAGGGAGTCCTTGTGCACCTTTGGTGGGAATGCAAACTGGTACAGCCACTGTGGAAGACAGTTAAGGAGGTTCATCAAAAAATTAAAAATGGAACTACCATAGGAATGAACAAATCTCTTTTTGGATATTTATCTGAAGAAAATAAGAACACTAACTCAAAGACATATATGCACCCCCATGTTCATTGCAGCTTGGTTTACAATGGCCAAGATACAGAAACAGCCTAAGTGTCCATTGATGAATGAATGGATAAAGAAATGGTGGTATATCTATAATGGAATATTCAGCCGTATAATATGAAATTTTGCTGTTTGTGATAACTTGGGTGGACCCTGAGAGTATTATGCTGAATGAAATGTCAGAAAAAGACAGATACTATATGATCTTTCTTATATGTGGAATAGAAAAAGAAAACAAAAAGCAAACTCATAGATGCAGAGAACAGTTTGGTGGTCGCCAGAGGTGGGTGATAGGGCTATGAGAAGTAGGTGAGGAGGGTCAAAAGGTAAGAAGAAAAAATAAAATAAAAACAGTAACAACAACAAAAACCCACATATGCATTTCAGAACTATCTTATTCTTTATCCAGCTACTAACTTGTAGTTTTGTTAGTGTACTCTGCATTGGTAGATGCTTGGGTCCTGCAAAGACATAAAGTTTACTTATGACAGGAGAACATTGTAACCAAAAAGAAAGCACGGATTCATTTTAACTGTCATAAATCTACTTGTTTTTTAGGGAGTTAGAATTTACAGAGGTTTTTAGCAATAAGCTGGAAGAGTTATTAGGAGAAGCCCTCACAGAGGGAAATTGGAGAACTAATCTTCGTTTTGTTTTGATTTTGGTGAAAAAACAAAAACGACAGGAACATGCCACATACTGAGATTTTTAAAAACATAAACTATATTTTGGAATAACTAGATTTTTCATATTCCCTCACCCAATTTCCCTCATTATTACAGTCTTCTATTAGCACAGTACATTTGTCAAAAGTAAGAGACACACATTGCTATATTACTGTTTTGGGGGTGGGGGTAGGGTGTTGGTCTCTTTTTTTTAAATTATAAATAAGAAGACTTAACATGAGATCTTCAATTTTCATGTGCACAAAGCAGTATAATTTTACATGCACAATACAGTATTATAGCTGTAGGCACAGTGTTGTACAGCAGATCTCTAGAATTTATTCATCTTGTATAACTGAAACGTTATACTCATTGAATAGCTCTGCATTTCCTGCTCTCCCCTAACCCCTGGCAGCCATGGTTCTGCTCTCTGCTACTGTAAGTTTGATTATTTAGATACTTCGTGTAAATGGAATCATGCAGTATTTCTTCTGTGACTGGCTTATTTTATTTAGTATAATGTCTTCTAGGTTTACCCATGTTGTAGCATATGGCAGGATTTCTTCTTTTTAAAGACAATAATATTCTGTTGTATGTATACACCACCTTGTCTCTATCCATTCATTTGTCCGCGGACATTTAGGCTGTTTTATATCTTGGCTATTTTGAGTAATGCTTCAGTGAACATGGGAGTGCAGGCCATCTCTTTGATATCCTGATTTCAGTTTTTCTGGCTGTATACCCAAGAGTGGGATTGCTGTATCACGTGGTTGGTTTATTTTTAATTTTGAGGGAAACTGCTGTACTATTTTTTGTGAGCAGCTGTACCATTTTACATTCCCACCAACAGTGTACAAGGGTTCTAATTTCCTCACATCCTTGTCAGCACTTACCTTTTGGGTTTATTTGTTTGTTTGGATAATAGGTATGAGGTGATACTTCATTGTGGTTTTAAGTTGCAACTTTTTTTTTTATTTTTTTTGAGATTAGTGATATGGAACATCCTTTCATTCAACTGTTAACCATTTGTATGTCTTTGGAGAAATACCCAAGTCCTTTGCCCATTTAAAATACCCTTCAACTTAGGCTCCATATAACATGTATCTGAAATAATCAAGTTTGTTTGTTTTTTTTAGATTTTTTATTTATTTACTTGACAGAGATCACAAGTAGGCAGAGAGGTAGGCGGGGTTGGGGGGGCAGCTGGCTCCCCACTGGGCAGAGATCCAGATGCAGGGCTCAATCCCAGGACCCTAAGATCATGACCTGAGTTGAAGGCAGAGGCTTAACCCACTGAGCCACCCAGGCACCCCTAAATAAATAAATCTTTAAAGACACTTCACTTTTCATTTTTTTCCCAGCATCATCTCTCTCTCCTTTCTTTCTCTCTCTCTCCCTTTTTGGTCACCCAAGAGCTGGCTTTTGAAAAGATAAGAAGGTAGAGATTAATTTATGCTCCCTTAATATCCCTTGTTATAGATCTTCCAAAAATATTAAATTCATGGAAAATTCCCTGAAGTAATTTTCTCAGCCTCTTTTAGTGTTTGAAAAAGTTCTTGGTTTCCACCTTATTCTCCCCAGTTTTAGGAGGAGCCATTTTGGCTCTTATGCACTTTCAGTTCCAGAGTTCTCAAAGGAAAAATTGTGCTTTTGATTTCTGGTCCCTGTGATGTTAGGGCTCCCCACTCCCTCAACACACACACAGTGACATGGCTCTCTAGCTCTTCCTGTTGTTCTCAGGGTGGGTTATTCTCAGAAAGATGGTATGCTTCTCCCTCTTGGGGTCAGACCACATACTGGCCCCAGGATCTGAATCTCTGTGGAATGATGTTGCCCATGGTTTTCCTAGTCCTGAAGAATAGGGAATGCTTTCCTACCAGAGGTGGGAGTTTTCTTCATATGTTAGAGTCATCAGGTCAACATGTTACAGATCAGAACTTGGCACAGGAGGGAATAAATACTCTTCAGTAATGACTAAAGGGTTTTCAGTTTGACATGAATGTTTATAGCTGTCAACTCCCAGGAGGTATGGGGTAGTCATTAAACTGGGTCATCAGGTGACTCTGGAGGACATCTTGAGAACAGAGTACTTATTAAGTGTGGAGTCAAAGCAGCCTCATGTCCTTGCATCTAACCCTCTAACACTTGCTTAATAGGGCACCCACACTTAATATACATAGCATACTCTCACAGATTCTTGGAAGCGATATTTTTTTGTCTTGTTTTTAACTTTTAAATGATCCTTTACATTATTTTTAAAATCTTTTCTACTGTGGATTAAAAATGCTGGTAATGATTTCCATGTATTCCTTAATAATGTTCCTTTGGTCCCTGTGTCTCTCTCTGGGAATTCTGTCCAGCTGTCAAAGATGGCGGCATAATTGCAGTACCTCTGGTACTGTGTGCCTTACAGCTTGCAGACAGAGGGAGAAGGTGATGGAGCAACTGTGTTCCAGCCCGTGGTTCTTGTTCTCAGACCTCTCCCTCCATCCCAACCAACCCACGTCCCATTTTAAGAATCAGAAAATAAAATTTCTGAAAACAACTATTTTCTAGTTCCGAAAAGAAGTAGTAATAATTTTGTATTCTATGTGAATGAGTTTTTGAAGAAATTGATATATTTTATCATTTATACACGCAGACAAATAAAAATGATTGTTACCTTTTAATTTGTATTTTTACATCACACCTTGTGATTATCTAGGGAACTCCTAAATTTAATATCAGCCTTTGATAAATTCTGTGTGATAGTAAATGGAATCTTTTTTCCCATTGTTAGAACATGAGTTTGAACGGACCATATGGAATTCCTGTGTTTGTAGGTCACACATGGTCATACATGGCAATTTCCTACGATTCTAATACATTTCTGTGTGTGATCCAAGGGAAGGAAGAGGTTGTTAATGTAGAAGATAACTTACCCTTCCATTTTAAGTATATATGCTTATTCTGTTTCTGGATAATTTACAAGACCAGAAACTCCAGTACTTAGTTATATTTAATAAATTCAATTAAATATTACTTATTCATATGTAATAATCCTTAATCATTTTAAATAAAAACAAATCCCCTTATATGTATCCTGGAGCACTTGCTCAAGTTCTTTCCATTGATGTCTTCTGTAGGAGGTTTGATAAAACAAGGTGAAGTCCCTTGGCCAGGTTCTTTGATGTCTGTTTTCATCTTGGCAGAATTATGAATTGACTCTAAACTGAAGTTATAGCTTTGAAACAGAGCTAAGAATAACGAAGTTTTTGTCCTGTCCATTTTATTAATTCAGTAAAATAGAACAGAATGTGAGTCTCTCTGATCTTGTACAAAGAAGTTAACCTATCCAAAGTGCCTCATTTATAACCAAAAGAAACCTAGTCACCCATTGATTATAACTTAGGAAAAGAAAATGTGAAAGTTTCATACGTCTAACTATTCACCTAATAAATGCTTACTGATCTCCTGTACAAAGGTGGAGTTAATGATTCACAATCAATTTTATGTGCATTGCAGTTTTTTTCTTTACTTGGAATGATGAGGTTTCATAAGTGAACTCTGTAGACACTATCGAGTGGTATTTATACTTTTACAAAATGAGAGAATCAGGGTAGTTAATTGCTAGAAACAACTCACTTTTTCTGTGTGAAGTTAATTGATTTCTTTAGTGTGTAGGCACCGATTTAATCCAAATAAATGTGATCAGTCAGAACAGAGGGTGGTAGGGTCTTGGAGGCCCACTGTTGTATTTTCAGTAGCTAGATGGTGGTAGAGTTGGGAAGGGAGGAGTTGAAGTGTCTCTCATAAGGAAGAATTTCAGTTATAACTGCCTGTATGGCCTGGCCACTACCTGCCAGTGGAACATCAGTCCTGATGTTCATGCAGATTTGTAGAATTTGGCAGATTCTACAATAGGGATAAGCAAGGCTGCTGTGGGAACATCCAAGAGAGGTCTCTAATCAAGTCTTGTTGATGGGGTGGGGCAGAGGCCTGTGAAACTTCCTGGAAGAAGTAGTCAAGATGTGGTACACAATGAGTGAGCTGGAGTACACCTACTAGAATGAGGATGGGTGCTTAGGGCATGGCGTGAAGCCATATGCTATGCACAAGCAGCTCACTATTCCCGACACAGAAATGGGATCTGCTTTGGGAGGGTTGAGGCAAGGTTGTCCCAGGCCTCGTATTCCAACTGAGGTGTTTAGACTCTGCCCTGGCACACTAGGGGACTACTGAAAGGTTTTAAGTAGAGGAATAACATAAAATATTCATTTTAGAGAGATTATTTGCATGGCTGTCGGAAAGGTTTGAGAGAGAAAAGGCTGGATGTAGGTTGACTATTAGGGATGTTGTTACAGCACTTGGGAGAAATCACAAGGATCTTCGGTGGCAAAAAGTCGAGAAATATTAGAAAAATTGGATTTCTTTGTGATTGAATGGCTGATTGCACATAGATCATGAAGGAGAGTTAAGAGTGAGGAAGTCTCTGATTTGGACCTTGATGTGGATGGTTGGCCACCAGCTGAGATAGGGAGTTAGTAAGTAGATGATGTTTGACTTGGTAAAAGACACTTTATTTAATTTGGACTATACTTAGCAGAGATATGTCAAAATTAACATAAAGAAGTTTTGGTTTCTCACACAGAACCCAAAGGAGTATCCCTGATTGGCAGGGAGCTCTCTGTGCACTGATTTGGGGGATTCAGATTCCTTCTATCCATGGCTCCACCATTTTCAACGTGTAGTGGGAAAAAAGGGGAAGAACATGGAACCATAGTGCTGGGAAAGCTTTGTGGTCCAGCCCTGGATTTATTATATGTCATGCTCACCCACTCTCTGTTGGCCAGACTTTATTCACATGACCAATCCTAATCTCAGGAAGGCTGGAAAATGTCTAAATGTGCCCAGGAATAAGGGGAAAAGATTATGGGAATTAGCTTATAGATTGTGCTACCTGAAGACTGGGAAACTTTTGGTTATTGAAGTTTGAGACTTGGAGGAAGGATCTGAGCTGGAAATGTGGCTTTGGGTGTCATTGGAGCCAGGAACAGTTTATGTCCGGAGAGCAGATGAAGTTACTTTGTCAGAGAAAAAGTAGAGACAAGAGCAGAAGGTCAAGGACAGAACTTTTAAGTTGGCCAACACACAAAGCTGGGGTGGGAAAAGGGATGCTGGGAAGGAGCTGGAAAGCCTTGAAATAGGAAGAGCAGGGGAGTATCTCAAGGAGTTGGTTAAAAAAAAAAAAAAAGCATAAAATGTAGTAGGAAGGTGCAGGAATATAGTAAAGTAAACCCACGAGATGTCTACTGAATCAGTTGGTTAAATGTTAGAGACCTGAGAGAGTAGTTCTCACTTCGAAAGCATGGTCAAGGCAGAAAGGAGATTTTAGCGCACGAGGGATCAGCAGGAAGGAGCTACAGAGTGGGGAGGTTAGAGAAACTGGAGCCAGGGGGATAGTTGATGTAACAAAGTCCCCCAGAGAACAGGAATGAGAAAGTTTATTAAATGAAGTTTTGAGTTTGTCGAAGTGCTGGTTTTTTACCTGCTTTCCTTTTTTTAAAGCCCATATTATGATTGATAACTGAGATTTGTTACAAACGATTTTATTAACTTACCTGGTAATAAAGACTGCAATTATATTTCTAGCTCTATATTAGCTGGTTTACATGATCAGTCCACCTGTCCTGGGAAATACAGTTAATCTTTGAAAGGAAAATCAAATTTTTCTTGGTTTTGAATACAAAGTACAATGCAGTAAAAGAGAAATATTACTACTTAACTTTGTTATAACTTGGCAAAACTAAGGCAAATTGTAAATCTTTTATTTTCTCTAAAATGGAATTCTAACCTCTCTTTTACATTTAAACAAATATTGATATTATATTTCTTATCTTCCTCACTCCTAGTCTTTAGATAGGAGAGTGTGTAGAGGCCCTTTCTTTCATAGAATATTTCATAATGGGGAAGTGAAATAGAAATAAAGAGGCTTATATTTGGATTGAGGTGGGTGCTGAACTTGCTGATGTTTAGTATTGAGCCACAAAACCTAGTTTTATTATTAAATCACTCCACAGCTATCTTTCCCTTTTTATTCCAGTCAGTTAACATTTTCCAGTAAGTCACGTAACATTAATTTAAAATGCTTTAAAAATTGTTTCTGTAGGAATACCTGGCTGGCCTGGTCAGTAGAGTAGGTGACTCTTGATCACAGGGTTGTGGGTTCAAGTTCCATGCTGGGTGTAGAGATTACTTAAAGATAAAAATCTTAAAAAAAAAAAAAAAGGCCACAAATTTTTAACAAGTCAGGAAATGACAGATGCTGGCAAGGATATGGAGAAAGGGGAACCCTCCTACACTGTTGGTGGGAATGCAAGCAGGTGCAGCCACTCTGGAAAACAGCATGGAGGTTCCTCAAAAAGTTGAAAACAGAGCTACCCTACGACCTAGCAATCGCACTACTGGGTATTTACCCTAAAGAGACAAATGTAGTGATCCCAAAGGGGCACGTGCACCCGAATGTTTATAGCAGCAATGTCCACAATAGCCAAACTATGGAAAGAACCTAGATGTCCATCAACAGATGAATGGATAAAGAAGATGTGATATATATATATATATCTAGAGATATAATATATATGTATTATTATTATTATAATATATATACTATTATATATTATATATCTAGAGATATAATATATTTATCTAGATAGTATTCCATTATATATATAATGGAATACTATACAGCCATCAAAAGAAATGAAATCTTGCCATTTGCAATGACGTGGATGGAACTAGAGGGTATTATGCTGAGCGAAACAAGTCAATCAGAGAAAAACAATTATCATATGATCTCCCTGATATGAGGAATTTGAGAGGCAAAATGGAGGGTTTGAGGAGTAGGGAAGGAAAAAATGAAACAAGATGGGATCGGGAGGGAGACAAACCATAAGAGACTCTTAATCTCACAAAACAAACTGAGGGTTTCTGGGAGGAGGGGGATAGGGAGAGGGTGGTTGGGTTATGGACATTGGGATGTTATGTGATATGGTGAGTGCTGTGAAGTGTGTAAGCCTGATGATTCACAGACCTATACCCATGGGGCAAACAATACATTATATGTTAATAAAAATTCTATGACCAGAAAAAATAGCTTATATTGTACATTGTTTCTCACTTAAGACTAGAATATAAGTAACAAATCTGCAAATAAGCCATTTCTACCTATATATGAATAATAAAGGTGATAGCAAGAATCATTTTTAGTATGTTTTATATTGTATTTTAAACACGATTTCACAGAACTATTCAAATATATTCATTTTGCCTTTCTGTAAAAACCTTAAAACATCACCAAAGGTGATGTTTTGAGCTTGATTACTGTCTTTGGGAATGAAATTTAATATTTGTACTTGGGTACATTGAGGTTTTTTTTTAATGTCATGTTATTAACATTATTTCTTCTACTTTCTTTCAAATTCTATTAGGAAATAGAATCAAAGTAATAAGTAAAATATATTTAAAATATTGACTTCAGTTTAAATCTACTTTCTAGAAAAAAAGTAGATAACCATATTCATCTTTTATTCTTAATTCCTATTTTGCTATCTAGTTTATAATTGACCTTGAATAAAAAATATTCATGAGTTGAGGATAATGCTTCAGTTAGTATTTTTTATTTATTCTTTTATTCTTTTCAAAGATTTTATTTATTTGTCAGAGAGAGAGGGAGAGAGAGCGAGCACAGGCAGACAGAATGGCAGGCAGAGACAGAGGGAGAACCAGGCTCCCTGCCGAGCAAGGAGCCCGATGTGGGACTCGATCCCAGGACGCTGGGATGATGACCTGAGCCGAAGGCAGCTGCTCAGCCAACTGAGTCACCCAGGCGTCGCTATTTATTCTTAATTCCTATTTTGCTATCTAGTTTATAATTGACCTTAAATAAAAAATATTCATGAGTTGAGGATAATGCTTCAGTCAGTATCTCTTTAGAAACATTTGTAAGTGTGACATAATAGAGCATACAACATTCCGAGTTCATCTTATTGCTGTGTTTTTTGCATACTTGATACTGGCGTCCATCTTTAATGGCAAAAAGATGAGTTGGCCATGAAATGAGTATCCAGCAATCATCTCTCCATTATGCTAGCCAAAATACATTTCAGAGCTAAAGTTGTACCATTCAAGAAATGTATGTTTGCTGATGAGATCTTAAAGAAAGGCACACTTTGTGTCACCCTGGCCCAGTGCTTCAATCATGCCCAGAATCTCTTCTGCGTCACAGGCCTATTTTTCTCTGAGAATTACTTTCACTCTTGTGATTTTTGTAAAGGTATATTTTTAGCTTCGTAACTTCTCTGTCTTATCAGTGTCTTGTTTTGTATGTCAAATAGGTTGTTGGATTTGGGGGAGGGAGATAGAGATGGCTGTGAGGTCTGTTTCTCCTCTCTGTAAACTGGCAAGCATTGTGTTGGACATGTGGATAGAGAGGTAAATTTTGGTATCTGGCATAGTCCCCTCTGTGAGGGAGCAGTAGATATGGTGTCCCTCCGAGAGGCCTGCTCCTTCCTCTCTTGCGCAGCTATAACAGTTGTGATTCTACATCCAGTTCTGTCCCTTCCATAGAACTCACTTGGGCGTCACATCATATTAGTCACACTAGCTGCTGTAAGGAATAGGACTCCCAATTTCAATGGCTTAGCATTTGCATTTGCATTTGCATTTGCATTTCACTCATATCACAGTGCAGGGTGTTTCTGAGTAAGTGGGCTCTATTGCACACAGTAATTTAAAGACCCAGAAAAACCCCGAAGGATGGAGGAAGCTCAGTCATCCTCCAAGGTCACCTTGGATGTCAGTGTCCAGATTGCAGAAGGCAAAAGAGCATAAGGGGCCTGGAAATCACAGGTATCCCCTTCCTCGTTCCATTGTCAAGAGCTCACACACAGGGTCACCCCTAGCTGCAGTGCAGACTGGGAAATGCAAGTTGTTGAGCCCCAAAAGCGTGGCAGCTAAGGTGGGTTGAAGGGCAGTGATCAATTTCTCACCATTGGAGAGTTGAGTCTCATCTAACCCTGTTTCTTTCTGCTGGGGTGGATGGAATGAACTGTTTTCCTTTAGTAATTGATTCTGTTTCAGAAATCCCCTGGGAACTGAAGTGGAAGGGAAGAGGTTATTTTCTTTCTCCAATACAATGAACTTACTTTAAAAAACAGGAAAACCAAGTATTTGAAGGTGTTTCTGTTAACCTGCTGGAAATACTTTCTCTTAGGTGATGCTGCTGTTCTCTGGGCCATCTGGCACCCTGCTCTGGGGAAGCACCTCCTCTGTGAGATCCATTCCCCACCCCTCCCCAGCTGCCTCTTCCCCCTCCTGCTTCCCCAGGCGTAGTGACCCCTGGCAGCCTCACTGCCCAGCTAGGACTTGAACATGCCTACGTCCGTTTAATCCTTTCACTCCTCACTCATCCAAGCACTGAAATGATGAAAAAAAGAAAAAAAAAAAGTTGAAATTCACTGTGTTACAATCACAGACTAATTAGCAAATGTGCCAGGGTAGAAGGGGGGAGGCAGTCAGCACTAGGCTCTTGGGGATGAGGGAGTTGTGGCAAGGCTTTTTTAAAGGGAGGAAATTTGGGGTGCCTGGGTAGCTGAGTGGATTAAGCATCACACTCCTGATTTTTGGCTCAGGTCATGGAGATTGAGCTCCCCGTCAGGCTCCCCAATCAGCAGGGAATCTGATTCTCCCCCTCCCTCTGCCCCCTTTCTCACTCTTACTCTTTCTTTCTCATTCAAATAAATAAGTCTTTGAGGGAGGAAGATTGGTCCAGATCTCCTTAATTACTCATGGATGCTTCCCCCCCCCCCCCCCCCCCCCCCCCCCCCCCGTGATGGAGTTTATGAACAAAAGAGGCCTGCTGTGGTCATCTCTAACTCTAGCACCCAGTACAGGGACAAGCTCATACTAGACACTCAGTAAACCAAATACACTGGATGGTGATATATGTCAGTACATTTATAAATTTTATTCTGCAATTTTCCATACATTATCTCATACTCCTCATTACAGCTTTCGGAAAGGGCAGATATTCTTACTCTTGGTTTATAGATAACAGATTCAGAGATAGTTCAGAGAATTTGCCAGTGTTCAGGGGGTTCATGGGCCAGATCTCTAGTATTCTGCTCCTGAGCTCGTGTATATGGGCAAGAATGTTCTTTTTAGCAGAAACAAAGTGACATTTCTTCTACCATGTTCTGTAGCTTTTTATATTCCTGCCAGTACAGTGTTTTGTACTCAATACATGTTCTATAAATATTTCTTAAACAATTGACAATGATTTAAAATGTATAAATGAGATTCATATGAATTGGACAAGCTTCTTGTTAGAGGTTGGCATAAGCTTTTACCTATCCTTGTTGTGCCACAGGTGAAAAAAATTTGCCTAATTCAAAGATTTTTTTTTTTTAAATTCAAGAAGTCTTTAAAATGCTAGTTTAGTTTCTGCTTTTCTTTGGCTTATCATTCTGCTAGCACTTATCCCTTTAGAGTCTTCCCAAGGACACTGTGAAAGCTGAGACTGGATGAATGTTCTTACCACAAGAGGTTAATTCATTTCTATAATGGACTTGGTTTAATGTCCTTTGATGCTCTAAAATCTCAAACTTCCTTAGTACTGGAGTTTATGATAGACATTGATTGCTTCCATCTCTGAATTACTTACATTTCATCCCATAAAGGTAGAGAATATATATACTTCTCTACAGAAATATTATGAAAATAATATGCCTAGCTTATTAAAATCGCAGCTAAGAATGAAGGCATGGCTCATGGAAGCATAAAATTACAGAGATATTCTGCTTCACTGAAACATTGGTGTCTGAAGACAGACTGCCTTTGTACCTTCCATGTCTGCCCTGCTCCCTGCTCCTCTCCCGCCACCATGCCACTCCACAGCCACTTCCAGCCACTGCCCATCTCATTTAGCAGAGATGGACCATGAAGACATCTTGACCACTTGCTCCTTTCCTTTATATAATGCACACCTAATTCATGTTTGTGCGGTGTTGGCATTGGCTTCTACAATGTTTCTGCAATCCGAGAACTTGAGACTTCTCTGTTTGAAAGCCAGGTGTGAGTGCATTGCCTCATCTACTTGTCACTATGGAAGTATAGAGAAGGAGCTGAGAGTTTACTGTCAAATCATCAAGAGGACTTGGATTAAAAAAATAAATAAAATTTTAAGGAGGTTTCAATGTTAGAAGATATTTCCCTTCAATATACTTGAGTAAGAATTTATTTTGTCGGGACGCCTGGGTGGCTCAGTTGGTTGGACGACTGCCTTCGGCTCAGGTCATGATCCCGGAGTCCCGGGATCAAGTCCCACATCGGGCTCCCAGCTGCATGGGGAGTCTGCTTCTCCCTCTGACCTTCTCCTCGCTCATGCTCTCTCTCACTCTCTCTCTCTCTCAAATAAATAAATAAAATCTTTAAAAAAAAAAAAAAAAAAAAAGAATTTATTTTGTCGTCTCTGGCAATACCTGCTTCTTCCAAGACTCTGGAACCAGGAGACAGAACAGACAGTGGGAATTATTCAGAGTGGCCCATAGAATGTGGCTGCTAAATGTTTAATGAATGAGGAGATGGAAAAATGAACAAATATAGAATGGTGATGGTGAAAGGCCCTGAACTTGGCTTCTGTTTTCTGTTTTTGCTTACCAGCAATATACTTTTTGTTTTCTTTGGCTTATTTTTCTAAGAGCAAGATAAATGCTCAGTTGTGGAAAGACAGGCCCACCTTTTCATATTAATGATTACTGGCGAAACACCGTAAGTGCCTTAGCCTACTACCTAATGACATTTTAATCTGTAGGAAATCCAAGAGAGTGCTTTAGAAAGTGTTTGCAATTGAAGACTCAGTGGTGCCAATTTTGTGTTTAAAAAGAAGGAAGTGGATGTCAGGGGTGTGTGAATTTCAGTCTCCTATCATTGTAGTAATAAAGTGCCAGTATTCTGAAATGGTTCTTAAGATTTTTTTTTTTAAGATTTTATTTATTATTTGACAGAGACACAGCAAGAGAAGGAACGCAAGCAGGGGGAATGGGCAAGGGAGAAGCAGGCTTCCTGCTGAGCAGGGAGCCCCATGCGGGACTCGATCCCAGGACTCTGGGATCATGACCCAAGCTGAAGGCAGATGCTTAAGGACTAGGCCACCCAGGCACCCCTTAAGATTTTTCTTATCTACTGATTGTCTTACTGCTAGTATATCATCAACAAAGTAACGTTAGCCACATGTAATAAAAATGACATCAAAGCATTTGTCCTGAACTTATCCTTCAGTCATAGAATAATAGAATAACAGAATATTAATATTCTAAAGGTTCTAGTACTAAGCAATAAAGGTCAGTGAGTTATTCTCACTCATTATTCCAGTGACTTATTCTTGCCAGTTAATTTTGTTCTGCCACATACCAAAAGAAGTGAAAAATAATTACATCCTCTTTCCCATTTCTGTTTTGCAGGGGAAGATGGTGAAAGGAATGGGAGGGGCTATGGATCTAGTGTCCAGTGCGAAGACCAAAGTGGTGGTTACCATGGAGCATTCTGCAAAGGTAATGTGTGCTGCGTTTGGAAGTTCCCAGTATGCCAAAATCCTGTATGTCCGGTCATGCATCCGTGGTTTTTGTTGTTTTCTCAGGCTCTTCCAAATTAATAGCATTTATATTTTAGAGAGAAAGGTTGCAAATAAACAGTTATTTATTCTCATTCAGCTAAATGGTTCTTTAACTTTGAGCAGAAGAAACAGTGGGGTATTCCTTAGTTATTTGCATACACAATAAGAGTAAAAGCTGTAATGTCTTCAAACTCAGTGAAAAGATATCAGGGCAGATGTTACGATTCAGGTTTAAAGATGATTATAGTGGTTGCTCTCTGCATGCAAAATGAAAAAAACACAACAAAATATGGCTTTTCAACAACAGTTATTTTCAAGTGGATAATACGGACTCTTACCAAGACTCTGAAGTGCCATTTTGGGAAGGGTGAAAATGGTGGACTTGATGATAGCAAGTGTCCTTATTCTGAAAAGTAAGATACTTTTATTTTGGTAAATCATTAAATATTTATTGAGTACTGATTATGTGTTAAGTACTTCTATTATTTGGGATGACAAACCACACAAAAGTCATGGACCTCATGGAGCTTAGATTTGGTGGTGGTCAGATAATAGTTGTGATGATGGTGGTTCATCATGCTACAATAATGAGAGCTACCATTTATTGAGCTTACAGTATACTAACCACTCTGTGTGTATTTGCATGTATAAGCTCATGAATCTGAAATAGGTGTTTTTTTATGGTTTCAAAACAGCTTCAGAGAAGTTAAGTTACTTGCATGAGGTCGTATAACTAGTGGAACTGAGATTAGAACTAAGTGTCCACGATTCCAAAGTTCAGTCTTCTAACTACAGAGCTGTCAGTATAACTTTGCTCCTTGTTCCCAACTCAGTGTTTTTGAACCAACTGAGCTTAATTGCCTTTCTGACCTGAATCCATGGGTTTCTGATGATTTGCAAAATTCATACTGGGTGGTGTTCTCTTCATTGTCTATGCTTTGTTCATTCTCCCTTATTTTTTATAATTCTTAGGTTTTTGTTTTTTGTTTTTTGTAAAGATTTTATTTATTTATTTGACAGAGAGAAATCACAAGTAGATGGAGAGGCAGGCAGAGAGAGAGAGAGAGGGAAGCAGGCTCCCCGCTGAGCAGAGAGCCCAATGCGGGACTCGATCCCAGGACCCTGAGATCGTGACCTGAGCCGAAGGCAGCGGCTTAACCCACTGAGCCACCCAGGCGCCCATATAATTCTTAGTTTTAACACAAAATCTGCCTGTTCTCACCTTGAGACCTTGAGACCTGCTAATTTTAATGGAAATGTTAGTTCAGCTGCCCTGCGTTTTGTTTTTTTGTTTGTTTTTGGTTTTTGGTTTTGTTTGTTTTTGTCTTGTCTTTTTCTGGGAGACAGAGAGAAAGAGCATGAGCAGGGAGGGCAGAGGGGCTGAGAGAATCTCAAGCACTGGAGCCTGACACGGGGTTGATCTCAAGATCTTGAGATCATGATCTGAGCTGAAACCAAGGATCAGATGCTTGACCAACTGAGCCACCCAGACATCTGTTGCCCTGTTCTTATTTAGGGATGCAGCATCGTGGGAGAGCATAGAGCTGGAAGATTCGCGTCTGTCTTGCTTCCCAAGAGGGAGTTCTGTTACAGAGTGATGTGTTCCATGAAATGATTTTGTTGTGAAAACTGTAATAAATATGAAAATATCATGAATTGTTTTGTAAACAGTGGAAAGGAAGCAGAAGAGCATAAATATGGAACAATAGAAGTGAAACCAATGCAGGTGACTTCTGAGAGATGTCTTGCAAAAGCATCCAGAATACTTCATTTCAGAGGCAAAAAGGATGCCAAGCATGCAAATCAAATCCAAATCTTTTCTGGAACATGATGTCTAATTTGGAGAAAACTCTCTGACTTCCTTTTTGTTGTTACTTCAATGTTGATGCATAAGCATTGAAGTCCACCTCATTTTAGATTATTTTTGTGCATTCATTTTCAAAACATTAGACTTGTATTTAGCAAATTCTACCCCCTCCCTTTTTCCAAAGTCTTTTCTTTCATCTCAGCCAGAATTTCTGAAACAGAAAAAGAAATGGTTCTTCAAATGTTTAATTAGAAATCCCTACTTAAAGCTTTTTACAAGGGCAAAATATTTTCACTATTTTTTTCTTCCTAGGCAGTTTTTTGGCGTCTAGCTACCTTTTTTTTTAGGCTTCTTGATATGTCCTTCTTCTGCCCTCTAAAACTGTCAGGAAAACGAAGGAAAGTAGTAACAGTTTGAGTCCTTACGAGGCACATCGCCCTGTGCTTGGCGTTGCACGTACTGAATCTCATTAGCTTCTCAGTGCCCCTCTTAAGACTGAGATGTGGGCAGGTGAAGAAATTTGTCCGGGTGTGTGAGAGAGCCGGGAGCTTCGGTAAGCGTGGTCCAGCTTGTGTTCATTATAGCGTACGAGCTGCATCCTCACCAGAGCACACTCTGCACCAGTTTCATCCAAATCTGCCCTTTTCTGGAAGCTTCAGGTTTCAGAATGATCACTTTCCCTTTTTAAGTTTCCCCTAAGGCTTTCCTTGCTTTGGTAAGATATTTACCTGCAAAAATAACTGTTCTTCTCGAGGCCTGGAATGCTCCACCTCACATTCCTGCTTGGCCTGCTCCCTCAATTCACTCAGGTTTCTACTCAAAGAGAAGCTTTCCCCTGATTATTCCATAAAACAGAAGTCCCCCCTCTTCTAATGGACCTTCACCGCCTTCTCCACCAGAATGGAAGTTCGGTGAAGAAAAGGGCTCTGTCCATTTTAAGAGCTGAAGAGTATCATGTCTAATGCACATTAAGACTCTGTAAATACTTGTTGAATCCATTAATTCTTCGAATAATACTGAGACTTTGAACATGTAAGAGCACTTTTAACTTTTTCAAAGCCCGTTTCACAAGTCCTGCCTCCATATCTCATCATTACAATGGTCCTATGAGGAAGGTCTTGTTTCCCCTGCAAAGGAAAACAAACCCAGTGCCATGGAGGTTGAAAACTCCTGTAAAAGTCAAGTAGACAATTAGGAGCAAAAACAAGCTGAGAATCCATGTATCCTGCCTTTGGGCCCCCATTTTTTTTCTAATAACCTTTTTTGTCTGGCAGGTACCATTACCACTAACAATATAAAAGAAAGTGCTTTGTTCTCAGTATTGTGTACCGGAAATATTTCCTAAGGGTATAACTTTCAGAGCACAAAAGCAGAGAAATTCAGTCATGGTTGTCATTTATTGGAAACAAGCAAAGCTTGGGTACCTATTTTAGAGAACATAAATGAAAGCCCTCTTTCTAAAAGAGGTTTAGATTTTATTTTACAGTAGGAGGTCTGGATTCTGAAAGGATGAAAAGAATCATAATTATATTGTTAGGATGTTGGGGATAAGTCTTTATGAATAAGGTTTTGATTACATCTAATCTATATCTGATAACAAAATAGAAATCTTGAATGTGGTTTTACGTTGGAGAGGAATTATATGGAGAGGAATTATATAAAGTAAATGAGGTTTATTAGTCCTATTTGTTTTGGACCGAGTGTGTTACCAAAGGCCAACAAATGTGAAAGATTTTTTTTTTTTAATTATTTCTTGAGAAACATTCTTGGATTAATTTTCAGCAGCATTGAGAAGTATCCAAAGTAAATAAAGTATTTCTTTGTTGGAATAATTTATAATTAACACAGTTTCAGCTGGTTTAATTTTTTTTTCATTTAAAGAAGCTTGTCAATATTTTATAATTTGTTAATGAGACTATTTTGTGGCTAGGATCTGTTTAGGAAAAAAATATTTACCTTTAAAAAATAGAAATCCTTACATGGTTTTCCCTTTTTATTTCTCCATTCATGATGGAAATGCCTGCCAAGAAAAATTTTATAATGGAAAAGAAAAAAAGCAGAACACAGTCCAACAACCAATAAAGCTCCTTAAAATGGTCTTATAGAAATTTAATTAAGCTAATAACTCTAAATTCTGAGGCTTTGAGCATCCACAGTTCTTAAAAGGAAAACTAGCTCACAGAGAAGCTTTCTGATGTCCAACAGCAATTCATGAATGGAAAGAGAAAGTCATTCCTGTTCATGCCTGGGCTGTGCCATTCTTAGGCTAGAGATCATAGGATGCAATCTTTAGAGAGAAAATAAAATGCCGTGATAAAGATTTTTCTGTTATATGTAAGAAAAATGGCCTTCTATTCTAAGATCTCAAAGCCCTGAAGACTGTTTTCAGGGAAATGCCTTGCTGTATGTACCATCTCGTTTGGTTAGCCTTCCCCTTGAGAATGCGCCTGTAACCACAAACGGTTATTACATCCACATATAAGAACCATTTGTAATAGCAACGGTTCTCTACTTCAGAGCTAGCTGAGTCTTTCTGCTCAAGTCCTTTGTGGATTATTGGAATCCCTGCCAAATAGGTACTGTGTAAAGGCCAAAAATACCCAGGAGTATAAATTCGGTGTAAATAATAGCATCTTGTCCTTTTAAACCTGTGTATCCTGATTTTCTTTAGTTAGCCAATCTTGTGTTTCCTTTTCAATCTTCATAGCGATTTGACAGTCCATGTGTTTTGTAATACCACATTCCCTGTGAGGGGTGTGTGTGTGTGTGTTTATAGATGCTTTTTCCCTTAATTTAAGTATTGAGACCAGTGGAGAGAAGGAAAGACAAGGGACAGTGACAATCAGGCTTCTTTTACTTTTCGGCAAAAACCCAGAGAGAGATCCGTCGTAGGTTTCACTGTGCCAGCAGACGATGTATTGAATATTCTCTTGTCAAGTTCAGCTTATGTAGCGCCTCTTTTCAGTGCATTAATGCAGGCCTTGCAGTTTTAGGACTGAGTAGGCAGAAGAGGGGGAGTAACCATAATTCACTCAGCTCCTCTCTTGACTTATAAATTTGTATGTTTCATCTGCAGTCTTGAGATATCTTTGCTTCTCCTTTGATCATACCTTTACATATCTCCCCAAAGTCTTGTAAGCCCTGTCACAGACTTCTGCTAGCTTTGCTTCTCCTTGTGGGTTCAGAGATGTTGGGAATGTACAAGTACCTATCTTGGGACTAGACAGCAGTCTCCGGTGGGCCTCAGATGCTCAGTCACGTGGTACTTTACAGCTCTAGCTCTGTTGGAGTTCCTTCAATCAGAATTAAAATATTTACACCCCATGTCCTGAATACTAGGGGTCTTGAATGTGGGGTGATGGAGTCTGCGGTGGAGTGTGGTTCAGGTAGCATGAATGAAGGCCTTAAGACTCGGTCCCTTAAGGAGCAACCAACTTCTAGAATTTGCCCTTTCTGTACTTGATCATTAGGGCTTTCCCAAGGAAGTTTCCTGAAAGAAGAAATACATTGCAGCCACATTTAAAAAGCACCTAACAGAAAAGATGGGCATAAAATGGTGTTTTATGTAAAGCAAAACCTTACTACATGCACGCTCCATTGCCTCAGGTGAATAAAATGCTGCTATCAAATGCAAAAATCATTGTTTCGTGAGAAAGAGAGCTTGCTGTTTGGGATTAAGTTCATTGTGATAACATGAAGCTTACCGTCATGATAACAAGGGGAATTTATTATCATTTAACCAGAGTTGTTTGTTGCCAAAGAATTTAGGTGCAGGATTTCACACAATTATCTAAAGAATTAGAGATCACCATGAAGCAAGTGATAGATAGAAAGTACTGGAGACACTAAATCATTTAAAAAGAAAACGGTGACTTCCCAGGGCTTCCATGAAGCCTGTAAGTGACCAAGAGGGGAAAGAGTAAAACTGGAGAAGCAGGTAGAGGAAGGAGATTTAGCTCTTCGTCAAGGCTATGAAGAAGTTAGCAAATATGAGGGTGTAGTGAAATCACGAGCCCTCGAGGCTAGTCAGAGCATTTTAATGCTACACTTTGTATCCATTCTTCTGCCTTTTCTGGCATTTCTTCATGAGGAAAGATAGAAAGAAGCAGAATGATAAGGAGGCACCAACCCCACTGACCCTAAATATTTGTGCGTGGATCCATTCCTAGTTTACTGCACTTTCAGAACATTTTGTGTGATTCCTATAGTGATCAGGTAAGGAAGACGAGGCCATTGTAGAGGAAACCACAGCACTAAGAATTGAATAGACCAAATGACCGTTCAAAGGCGGATGCAAGAGAAAAACATAAATGGGTCTTTGGACCCTTAAGACAGTGTTCTTTGCTACCTCACTATCCTGCACCTCTTTTTTAGGATTTATTTTTAAATGCTAAAGACTCAGCACTTGTTCCTCCTTTGTGAATCATTAATCTATGCAGCTGCCGTTCCACATTGTAAGGCTCAGCCTGGCATGGTTAGAGCAGAGCACTAAAGTGGGAGTTAGTCCTGTTTGGGCTTCATAGCTAGCCTGTTGTTGAATATTGAAATTGTGACATTCTTTCATCTTCTTGTCTCTCATTTTCTCTTTTTCCTTGATGTGTGTTGTGCCTTGGAGCTAAATGTGAATGGAGTCCTTTATCGACTTTGTTCTCCCTGCAAGAATGCTCTTGGTGGCAGTTTCCTAGGTCAGCCATATGTGATTTTAGGAATTGTGGTTAGACCATTTTCTGCACAATTACGTGTCTAACTTCATATTGGAAACTAAGAGCTCCTAAAGAATTTCCTGGTAGATGGTAGAAATGTAAACATAAAACAATAGTAGCTAACATTTATTGAGCCCTTGTTAAGTGACAGATACTTAACATGGGATGAATCGGTTTTTTGCATCTCATTTTGCAATAACGCCGTGGGGTAAGGCTGATGGGGAAACATAGGCCCAGGAACTTTGCATAGCCAGCATGGAGCAGAACAAGACTTACCCCCTGGGTGCTTTGTTTCCAGTCCACACCCTTAACCATACACTATACTGTTTATACAGCATATAGTCTATGAAAGGTCTCTCTACTAGGAGCACACAGTTAATTCTGTCAGTTGAAATTCCTGATTCCTCCTAAAATGGAGTTGTTTGGTCATGAAAATCCAAGTCGTTTCTTTCACACCAGACGCAGATCGTGCTCAAATGAGAACAAGGTAAGAGCTCGCTGCAAAAGCTGTTCTTCAGAGGCCCCCAGATTGTTCACTTTGTTCCCAGGCAGGCCCACAATTCACTGTGACATGCCTTATTTGAGTTACATTAAAAGTAAGGAGACCTGACAACTGTACAAGCTTGAATATTCATCATTAATTTCAGCTCTTTAATTAAGTTTCTCTGACACGTGCAGACTTTCTTTGAAACTGGAAGGGAAAATAGAGCATTAAAAATGAAGTGAAAATGAGGTTTTTATTTCTACAATTATGAATGTTCTTATACAGTAAGATCCAGAGCATATAACTTGTTATTAGAGGTGTAATGTCTATCCATTTTATATGTATTTCACACTCACTTTGATTAAATTAAAGTAATAGAGTTTGGCTTTTTGAAATCCATCTGGGATTCCCAGTGGATCTTCCATTTTCCTACCCATTCATTTATTAAAAAAAATACTGAATGCTTTTTATGCCACGCACGGAGTTAAGTACACTAAAACCTTTTAATTACTGGTGCATTGGTGAGTTGACAGTTTATGAAGGAGCAAAGTCTTCTTAATTAATCTTAGTTATCTGAAAGTCCTTGCCTAAGGACTATGTACTTGGTCTAACAGAAATCCTGAAAGATAAACTAAGTAGCAGGTACATATTTTAGTAGTAAAACAGTCAGATGGCTAAAGATGATATCATTTGGGGTATTTTCAGATCCAGAAAGAAGCAATAGAAGCATTTTGCCATTTTTTAAAAATAGAAGATCTAGAATATGATAGGGTAGCCTTCAGCCTCAAGGGAAATACTAATTTAAGCTCCTGTTGCTTGATACTTGGAAAGGACCTTAATCATAATCGTAGTCTTAGATCATCAGAGCTATTGTTTCAGGTGTGTTCCATACATGTCCCAGAGGCCACCTCCACACCTGGGATGTGGGGGTGGAGCTTGGAGTATGGGAGATAAGTGGGGAAAACTTGCTTTCCACTATTTTCTTTTCTTTTCTTTTCTTTTTTTTTTTTTTTTGCGGGTATAGTTGACACATAGTGTTACCTTAGTTTCAGGTGTATAACACAGGGACTAAGTTTGTACATTATGCTGTGCTCACCAGAGGTGTAGCTGCCATCTGTCCTGAGACACTGCTACATCGCTAGTACTGTATCATTGACTATACTCCTTAGGCTGTGTCTTTTATTGCCACAACTTATTCATTCTGTAACTAGAAGCCAGTATCTCCCACTCCTCTTCACTGACTTTGCCCAGCCCTCTACTTGCTTTCTACTTTTAGTCCCTTTTTATTTTACGTTTGAAGAAAGGGTACAGTAGCTAAAAGAAACTTTGAAAAAAATACGAATTTTAGCCAGCTCACAAATTTTACGAATGAGCAAACTGAGGCTCAGACAAACACCAGGAAAAGCAAATAGCTGTATGGGCATGTGAATGTAAGCATGGTGGACCACACTGCCTTGCCCGGCAGTGAACAGTTTGACATGGTCATTTAGGCAGAACCATGTACATTCTAACCATGGAGTTAACTACGAATTGTGACACAGCTCTACTGAAGAACTGCAGAGGATGGAGGAGGCTGGGATTTTGTTAAGAGAGTTAAGTCTTCAGGTGCCGTTATAAGAAGTTAGTAGAGGGCACCTGGGGGTACAGCGGGTTAAAGCTTCTGCCTTCAGCTCAGGTCATGATCCCTGTGTCCTGGGATCGAGCCCCACTTCGGGGTCCCTACTTGGTAGGAAGCCTGCTTCTCCCTCTCCCACTCCCTCTGCTTGTGTTCCCTCTCTCGCAGAGTCTCTCTCTGTCAAATAAATAAATAAAATCTTAAAGAAAAAAAAGAAAGAGCATGGTAAAGACAATATTTAAAAATGAAGAGGTAACGGGGAAAATGTGTAGAGATAGGGAATGCTAAGAAAAATAACATAAAGTGGATTCCTGTTGAGAACAGGTCTAAAAGTAAGGGAGGGAGGCTAGGCACTGCTGTTTTCACATATGTTTTACTTTTCTAGCAAACCAAATTAATTTTAAAAAGGGTATTAGACATTCATGTTTTATATGTGCTTCCTTTCCTTGGTGAATAATGGCTCGTGTTTGTCAAGGAGACCATTCCCTGAAAGAGAAGAAATAAGCAGGGCACTAGAAGTGAAATTTTTCATTATGGGATATGAGGACTGAGACTTGAGAAGTCCAATTTGTGGCAAGGTGTTTCCCAACTAAATCATTTATGACTTTGGCCATTCATTTAGTATTCTTCCTAAATTATTTTAGGGACAGAAGCTGTCTCCAGAAAGAAAGCAGAAGTGTGATTGTGCAAACATTTTTAGAACAGCTTGTACCTAAGAGACCATTTCTCTGGTGGTTCCTGTTTATCCTTTTGTTATTCTCCTTCAAAACAAGAATTGGTCCCTAACTACTCTTTTTGATATTCCTTCTTTAAAACAGGGAAATGTACATAAAATCATGGAGAAATGTACATTGCCACTGACTGGAAAGCAATGTGTCAACCGCATCATTACTGAAAAGGTACGGTGTCTGTTTTTATTTCCACTAATGCCTGCCATCACTTTTTTAATTTATAAGCATTTTTAGAATTTTGTTTTTGTTACCCTCTAAAACTGTTATGCTGGTAGTCATAGGATTAATTTAATCCATGAGTAGACTGAATAGGATAATTCATCAATTTAATGTTTCTAAATGTAGAATTCTTAGCATGCTACTCTGGAAATACCCATATACAGACTTGAACCGTTGGCCTTGGTAACTTTGACAGTATGTATAATCAAAGAAAAGTTTTATTCATCCTTTTACTTGGACGATTAAGATGTCTAAGATAGATGATATATATAAAGTTAAGAATATATTAATCATTCCTAGCTTTCTTCTTTGCTTTCCCAAATCACAAGTGCAAATTGTTGGATTTCATTTTGAGAAAGTCAGCCAAAATTGGGTTTTAATCATTTGGGTTCAAATTGCAGTGAAAGTCCGACAGTGAGCCAAGAAATTTGTCCTGTGGTTCTTGCAAGCTTTCAGCTCTCTTTTATAAGGTGGACTTCAGAACACACCAGCCATGTTCGTGCTTCTCTTGATTTTCTTAGATAGAAAATGTTGGCTAATGGCACAACTGGAAATGACTCAGATCTGAGAGCAGCCTCACCAACAGTTGTCTGTAGTCATTTTTCTGGCCCAGATACAAACCTAGAATGTTGGAATGATGTAACTCTCTGCATTGTGAGTTAGGAGGGCATCGTTTTGATTCAATAACTTGGTTAAAGCAAAACAACAAAATTACCTCTATCAGGCCTGGTTTGGGTGCTGTTCCTTTTGCCAAGAGCCGTAGAGATAGCATCCTGGCATTCGGCTGGTTTGCTGTCCCTCACTGAGGTGTGGTAAGAAGCGCCCTAAAGTGGCCCTGTGAGGAGGAGGTTCATAATATCTTACAGAGCCACATTTGAAAAGCATTCTGTTCTAAATGATGCCTTCCCCTAGGACCGTTTATGTGGAATTCCATAAAGATGACTTACAGAGAATAGAAGTTGGATGAAAGGGCAGAATATTTCATTTCACCATTTATTCCCTGAGCCCTACCACTTCTTGAGCCCCTCTCAAACTGTGGTGACAAGATTTACTGAAAAGAATCCATTATTTTGAAAAGAAGAAGAGAGTAGGGGGAGAAGAGATGAGACAGAGTCCAGTTGGAGGGCTCCTGCAGTGATCTAGGCCAGAAATATCAGAGTTTTAAGCCACAGGACAGAAGGACAGATGTGAAAGACCCAGATGGACCCAACCTAGCGAGATGAGGAATTGGATGTGACTGCTGCAGCAGAGGTGCTTCCTAAGATTTCCCCAGGAAGCCCAGACTGTGGAAGAGATGGGGAGGAGCAGTGGGAGGTAGGAAGAGAATGGGTTCAGTTTGGACACACTCGGTTTGATTATTCCCGAATATGTGAACATCTGGTGAGGGATTTTTTTTTTTTAAAGATTTTAGTTATTTATTTGAGAGAGAGAGAGCCCATGAGCAAGGGTGGGGGGTTGCAGGGGGAAAAGCAAATTCCCCACTGAGCAGGGAGCCCGATGTGATGCCAGTGCTGGATCCCAGGACCCTGAGATCAGGATCTGAGAAGAAGGCAGATGCTTAACCAACCTGAGCCACCCAGGCACCCCTCCAGAGATTTCTGGTAAACAAATAGAGATGTGGATCTGGAGCTCAGAGGGGAAGTCAGTATTGGACTAAACCAAAGGCAGTTGTGGAACCTCAGGGAAGGGAACGGTGCATGTTTACCTGTGCTCTAGATACAGTATGTGCTCAATAAATCTTTGTTGAAGGAGTGAATTAGAATGCAGTGCCATTAAGGGCGATGAATATGTTCAGCCCTGCCATGGCAGATATGGGACTAGAATTCCATTTTCAACTTTTAAGGAAAATTCCATTCGTTTGCCATTTGAAAGAGGCTTTGGAGATGTTTTGACCCTGATTTCCTAGTTTTGTGCTGCTAGAATGAGATTGTGAAAGATTCTTTCCTTGACAGCATCTGGGCTATGATTAACTGCTTTATCTGTAATGGAGTCTCCCATTTTTATCAAGGTTTTGTTTATACTTTATACTGCTAAATGGAATCTTCCTAAATATTTCAAAAGTAAATTTCCTTCATTTTAATAATAGATGCTTGGCTTCCTAGTATACGACCTTGAGAGCTAATTAGGGTTTGATAAAGGTGTTAAAAATTTTTAAAAGCAGTAAGTCAATTTGCCATAGATTTTCTCTCCCTGATCACTTTATATTCATGATATCACAGTTGTCTTCTCCTCAAATCCCTTTCCTCCCTATTCTTAATAACACAATTTGGAGGCTCCTTTTTAAAAACATTTGTTCCATTTTGATAAATTTATAGCTGCTCATAATGCAAGGGAAGGAAAATCAGTGTGAATAATGCCCCACACACGTTTTTTGCAAAACAAAAGTATCCATTAAAAAAAAATTTTAAGTTGTCATTTTGGAATTAAATAATCTAATGCAGCACACAGACATTCCTAAATGACCACTTTCTGCCCTCTCAAAACATATATTTCTGCTGAAAAAAGGTTTTTTTAGGAACATTTTTTGTGTAAATGAAAAGGATATTTGGCAGAATATTTCCTCCAAAATTTAAATCCTCTTTTCCAGTAAAATCAACCAAGTTATCTGTGAATTTATCAGAGAATGCAGGTATTACTCGTCCTCTTAATGTTTTGCTCATAGGGGAAATATCAATTAACTGGAGATTAATAAGCATTTCGGAACTTTGACTTGAGTTCACACACAAGTGACGGTAAGTTAAGCTATTAAGGGGAAAGAACATGTGGGTGTGGTGC